>NC_141390.1:14153462-14353462 GCF_017979445.1 Akebia trifoliata
AGCATATTACAGCTTATGAGATCCGAGAATTTTTCCTACTTCCTTCTTGGAAAATCTTGTGTATAAGGCGATCTTTATATAGTGTAGAAGTAGCGGGATTCACAAGCATTATCTCTTGATAGACTTCGACACGAGGGGTCGTCTAGGCTAATTAGTAATCATTGTTAGTCTGTAGTTATCAAACGGTTGACCTCACCGTTAGTTGAACTCAGTATTGGGTTCTTGGTCAACGGCTAATTTGAGTCAGATAAATGGTCATCCAACCGTGATATGCTAGACTGACCACAAAATCAGATAATAATGATGAGATTCCACGTCGGATTGGAAGTTTGGAATATCAAATTACCATAGCTGAGGCAATTATATCAACGTGTTCTTCTGTTGTCTTATCGATTAGACCGCCGTGTTTATATTATGTACCTTTTTTTTATTTTATAATGTTGATATATGTTTTCCATTTGAAAATTGTATGTATTATTTTAAATGATGAAATGATAGATTGAAGTTTATTACAACTATTTATTGATTATGTTTAGACATTTATCATATATTACATTATGAAAACCTGCATTATTTAACTGTAAAGATGCTTACTCGTGTATGTATAACTCATTGTTAGAACAACATTCATCCTGCTGAGTAACATTCCCCTGTTACTCACCATATCGTCCACCCTTTCAGATTATTCAACTTTGAGGAGCCATTTTTTGAAGAGTCATTTGAGGAGGTCCCTGAGGTGGATCAAGTCAATGCCTTGCCACCGCCATCGATTTGAGGATTGTTAGAGGATTTTGACAGTTATGTGATTATAGACAAGAAACATATTAGTTTAAGAATTTTGTAATCTAATGTATTATAACATTGAGTTGTTTTACATCTGTGTTTGATGACAGCTTCCGCATACTCTAGATATGTTTAAATGTTAGTTATTTTATTATTCTGCTGCATATATTTTCTTGTTATGTGTATTATTGTCTTTGATTGATCTATCAGGTTGTGTAGGTGTTTTTCTTATACCTCGAAATTCTAACTAATGAATCATCAGGATTTGTGTTGAGATTTCGGATCGTGACAAGTGTTGTGTCTACGACGTATATGTCATGACTTCCCATTATAAACAAAATTTTATGCTTAGGCGATACCTGCTTGGTAATGACAATGTACACAAATTATAGGCGTAGGTTTTTCTCATAATGAAATATCCTCTAAGAAATGACGAAACCATTCTACTTCTTCACTTACTTTATCTCAAAGAATAAATTCAAATTTCCTTATGGAATGTGCTACACACGTTTGTTTCGAGGATGTCCATGGAACGGCTACACCACCAAGTGTAAATACATAACCACTAGTGGATTTTGATCCTTCAGAGTTTGATATCCAATTGGCATCATTGTGTCCCTCAAGTATAGTCGGATATCTATTATAGTGCAACCCATATTCTAGGGTGTTCCTCAAATATCTTAAAATTCTAATTAATGCTTCCCAATGAGTAACTCTAGGATTACTCGTATATCTACTCAATTTTCCAACAGAGTAAGCAATTTCTGGTCTTGTGCAATTCATGATATACATTAGACTACTTATTATCTGAGAATATTCTAGTTGGGATATATATGTTAGGACCAATATTTTTCTTTAGCATATTACTAGGATCAAAAGGTGTTTTAGCAAGACTAATATCAAATTTATTGAATTTCTTCAATATATTCTCAATATAGTATGATTAAGACAAACTTAGTCCATCTGAAGTTCTTATACTTTTAATTCCAAGAACAGTACCTTCTATGCCCAAATCCTTCATATCGAAGTTATTGGTCAACATTCATTTAGTGGATCTAATGATATTTTTATTAGTCCTCATAATTGGCATATCATCCACATAAAGATAAAGAATGACAGATACATTATGATTCAATACGCAAACAATAGAAGGTGATAGGGAAGTTGAGTTGGAAAGAAGGAAAAAAGATATATGCCCATCATCCTCATGATCGAGATTTGAAGGTGGGGTATTTGTTGGTGTTGTGTTAAAGGAGGTGGAAGAGAAATAAGTAAAACGAGATGGTAAAACTACTGTGGAAGAGGACAACTCTATTGGTGGGAGGAAATAGAAAATGATATGATGTGCAACAAAATAGGTTCCAATAGCAACTCAAGAGCATGAGAATATCAATTCATTATGTGCCAACTATCAAATAGCTAAAGAAAGAAGAATGATAACATTATAGAGAAGGAAGGTGAGCAATTGGAAAGAAAAGAAAACGATAGCGAGATGAAATATCACATATAACAAAATTCAATTTCTTTATCTAATAAACAGAAACATAGACATATAGGAAGAGTTGCAACTCAAGCAAGAAACATGGTAGAAACACGAAAGAACACCAAATTTGCGAAACAAAAAGAAAATTATTAAAAAAGAAACAAATCAAAATTGGAAAACGTATTGAAACAAATCCAATAAACAATAATATAATGATTAGTATAAACCAGAACAATTCTGAAAATAAAAATAAACATAAAAGAACAAATTGAAGAAGAACAACTAAAAGAACACATTAAGAACATCTCAATCAAATCAAATCTAGATAAAAAAATATGAAAAAAATAGAGAAGATATCAGATCGAGAAATATATCGGAACACAAAATCAAATCTCAAAGAAAACACCATTTTTCCCCTCTTATAGCTCGAATCTCATAAACTCAAATTTTCGACTCTAATTTCATTCATTGATCATAATTGCTTGGGGTGTTTCTCAAATCCAAAATGAATGGAGAAATATTAATGAGTTCTTGGTCAGTCTCATCCCCACCGCATAAATAAGGTCAAGAACCCAACTTCACAATACGGCAAGGTGATCGACTCCAATTTACTATCTAAAATCTGATTTTTAGGTGTTCTTGATGGATCTAAATTGATTGAAGAAAAGAAATTAAATAGAAGAAAAATTAAAGAAACAAAAGACATTGAAAAAAGAACATGAAATTGGAGGAAGATTTGTAATTAAATTGGAAATTTCAATAGAGAGCAAAGAAATTTACACATTTTTTGAAGCTTCATTAATGGAGGCTCTTCTCTTCTTCATCTTCTCCATCTTCTAGATCTAAATCTACTTTCTCTCTCCTTTAAATCTTTTAAATCTACTTTCTCTCTCCTCTTTATTATTCTCTCTAAATCTTTTTATTTGTATCTAATTATTTCTACAAATAAATTATCTCCATAAATTATGCCTATTTTCTATGACCTCTTCTCTATTTATAGAAAAAGAATCTAGAAGTTATAACTAAATCCCTCACTTTCAATTTATAATTATTAAAAAGAACTCCCTCTCTTACTTACAACTTTCACTTATTACAGAGTACGACTTGTATTTCTTTCTCTACAATTATTACAAAATAGTCCCTCTCTCTTAATTATAATTATTTATGAAATAAATCCTTTCACTTGCAATTATAATTATACCATAAATAGAAGAAAAATTACACAATTGATCATTTTCATTTACAAATAATTCCCAAAATAATTAAAAATATATATAAAATCACCCTAATTACATATCAAATATGCATGTACCAATTTTACCCTATTGTATAAAGCCCCCTCGATGTTGGTCCCCAAAGTGAAACTCAAAGGTTAGCACCGAAGCAATCATTATCACATAATCATCCTTTTAACAAAATCCCACTGTAACATCCCCAACTTAGATCAACCTTCTCTGTGTCTTCTTAGACAGACTAACAAATGCTATTGAGTGTCATTTCAACCCTATAACAGGGAGGGACAATGTGCTAGCACCTTCCTTGTCCCTCAATCAAATCTCATTACCTAGCTTTTTAGGTTGACCTTTATCCTTACAATTTAAAGTAGGTCACTGCATGCCCAAAAAGAACTTTTCAAAATCATTTTAGTAGTGTTCATTCACACCGAAACTCTTTGAATGATGGCGACTCCAAAACCTTAAAAGTTTTGAACCTCACGTATCTACAACTACTACTTGAATAAAATCATCCTTAATAATTTCCCAAGTCTTGACATAAAAAATACCTGAGAAACCATTCGGACTTGCGGTTCCATGAACGTTCATTGAACTGATGGCCTCAAATATATCAGTTTTCTCTTGGGATGGCATATAAGCTTTGATTTTGATCTAAAGAAACTACTTGGGATAACTCGTCAAGGAAATTACTCGATATATTTACATAATCTGACGAATCAAGAGCTTGGAACTCCTCCACAACTGCTTATCCAATATCAACTTGATTTTCCAAGACCACGCCATTTGAAGACTTTATTTTGACAATCAAGTTTTTGGCAGACCAAAATCTAGTAGACATGTAAAAAAATCTTGTATTATTAACCCCATCTTTCAGCCAGGCTACCCTCATTTTTTATCTCCATAAGGACTCCTCAAATTTTGACTTAAGTACCATAATCATTTTTTTGCCTTCTCACCAAGTTCATAAACCTCTTCATTCCAATCCTCACAAGGAAGTTTTGTTTCACAATCCTGAATAAGAGACGATGTTTCTTTCAACTTTACCCCTATGTTACCCACCACATTTTTATTCCAATTTATCAAGACCCTTTTCAAATGTTTTAGTTTCTAGAAAAGTTGAGACAGAGGGTGTCTCAAAGTATGGATAGCCCACGAATCTCTAATAAAGGCTCAAAAGTCTTCACGCTCCGTCCAAAAATCCGGAAAATGAAATTGCCTCAGACCCAAAAAACTCTTAGGGTATGTTTGATTGCATGGAAAGTGACTTTCCATGGAATTTGAAATCTATGGAAAAATAATGGTGGAAAATAGGTAGGGTTGGAAAATCAAATTCCATTGTTTGATTTTACTTGGATAAAATCATAAAAAAAAATATGAGAAAAAAGAAGAATAAAAGATGAGGAGGAAGAGGAAGGGGGGAGGATGTGGCGGGGGTGACAGCGACGGAGATAGTGATGGTGGCGGCGGTGGCAACGACGACAACGATGGCGGCAATGGTGGTAGTGGAGGTAAGTGAGGAAGAAGAATGGAGAACGTGATGGTGGTAGCGGCAGAGGTAAGTGAGGAAGAAGATGATGAGGAAGATGGGGGGAAAACGTGGTGGTGGTGATGGCGGAGGAGGTGAGGGATGGAGAAGAAGAGAGAGAGAGAAAAAAGGTTGCTGAAGATGGTGATAATAGAGACGGCGACGGCGACAGTGATGACGATGACAACGAGGTTAGAATGGTGGTGGTGGTGGTGGTGGTGGTAGTGGTAGGAAAGAAGAAGATATGAGTGGGGAAGAATTAGGGATGGAAAATATGGGTGGATTTCACTTTCCCACCCATATGGGTGGGAAAGTGAAATCCATATTTTGGTGGACTTTTTGATTGGAGTAGAAAATGAATTTCCATTTCCATGTGCAATCAAACACTTGAAAAATGACATTTTCCATGGAAATTGATTTTCCACCCTATTTTCCATGTGCAATCAAACATACCCTTAGAGAAATTCAAAAGGAGCAGATAGTGATCTGACGCTAGTCTAGGAAGGTGCTTTATCGAAGTAATATCCAACTCCAAAACTAAAGAAGGGGATAATAGGGTTTTGTCTAGCTTACCCCAAATACACTCATCCTTGTTCTTATTATTACACCAAGTAAATAGATTTCTAGTGAAACCCACATCCACCAAACCCAAGCAATTTACGAAAGACCCAAACTCATCCATGAATTCTCCCTAAGGGTGACCAACCTCCCTATTAATATTTATCATTATTTTAATAAAATAAATATTTATTAGAATCAATAAAAAATAATAAGTTTATTTAATTTAAAGTTTTTGGGTTAAATTGATTATTTTGTATGTTGAAGGGTATTTTTATATTTTGTATTCTAGAGACAGTGTGGAACTTAGGATTTTATTTCCTAAAGTAGAATAGACCCAGATTAGAAAAATAAAATACTCTCCTTAAGGTTATATGAGATTTCTCAAATAACTAATTTAGTTATGTATTTTAGAGATTACACTTCGTTGCTAAGCGGTGGCTCGCCACAGTGTTTGCGCATGAGCACATGCGTCATGTAAAAGGACGATTGGGCGTTTACGGTGCATTAGAAGCGTACTTTGGGCGTACGCATTGTCGCGAGGAGCTTGAGGAGAATTTTCTATTTGTTAGATCAATCAAACACCTTGATTTGATCTCGGTCGTTGGATGATCATAATGGGTGTAGGACTTTGTTTGGTGAACCGGATGGGCTAAACCAACATCATGGGGGTTGGTCAAAAGGGTTTTACCACGAAAATGTCTATTGGATCATTGGTTGGAATTTGACCACGGGTCAAACAACTTGACAGTTAGTCAAACACTTTTGACCACGTTCCAATGGGTGTTTTCTTGGTTCATGAAAAGTCACCACTCTTCAAGAACTCAGAAAAGGATGTGTCTTTCCACCCTATGACCATTAGATCGGATCTAGAGAGATCCAAGCCATCCAATCATGACTCTTGAGACAAACACTCACGATGACTATTTGAAAAGTCACATTATTTTTATATAAAGATATATGTAGACACAGATCAAAACATACAAATTTTTAATCTTTCTCCAGAATACAGAATTCTTAATTCCTTATTCCTACTTTAGTTTTCTAGTATTTATTCGATTGATTTATCAAATCAATTCTCTGTCTTTGCAAGACGACGGATTGTGATCAAGAGATTGGGCTCTTTGTATCTTGGAAACAGCTCACTAGAAATCTTTTTGCAAACTTAAGTTTTACTTGAGTTGGGAACGAATAACGTTTTAAATAAAATGATCTCATGCCTCGAGTTCAACGTCTCTTGTTTTGTTTTATTTTACTGTTATTATCAGATTCAAGAACTTTCATTTAAGTAATTTTCCAATAATTTTAAAACGTTATTATCCTCCATTGAAATGGCCTCAAATATGAAAAACATGGGTCAAGACTTTATCAAATTGAAATGCTTCGATGGCAACAACTTTTGAAGATGGCAACAGAAAATGCACTTCCTCTTGACAACTCTTGGAGTTGCTTATGTTTTAAATTCTCCAAGGCTTGAAGAGACAGAAGATGATACACTTGCTAATGCTCGTTTTCATCAGAAATTGGAACAGTCTAACTACATCTGCAAAAACAACATTCTGAGCACATTAGTGGACTTGTTGTTCGATGTGTACCAAAACACACCTTTTGCAAAAGAACTCTAGGAGACTTTGGAAACCAAATTTCAGACTGAAGATGCAAGCACCAAAAATTTCTTAGTAAGTCATTTTTTTTTTTTAAAGTGACTGATAATAAAGCGATTCTCGATCAAGTTCACGTGTTTCAATATATTATCGATCAATTGATTCAAGAAGGTATAAAAATGGATACCATTTTTAATAACCATTCTATTATCCACAAGTTACCTCCTTCTTGGAATGACTATCGCAAAGACCTCAAACATAAAAGGGAAGAACTCACTTTCAAGGAATTGTACCACCATCTTCGAGTCGAAGAACAATTGCATCTTCGAGACAAGAAGGATGAGCATTCTGAATTAACTTCAAAGGTTTATATAGTAGAGGCAAGAACGCCTAAACCAAATGGAAAAAAGAAAAAGGGGTAAGGGAAATTTTAAGTTCGATAAGACTAAGTTCTCAAGAAAACAAGGCTAGAAAAATAAAGGTGATTCCTATTACTACGGCAAACCCGGTTACTATAAAAAAGATTGCAGAAAATTCAAGAAAGATAAAGAAAAAGGATCTCAAGTTAATGTGATCAAAGAAAAATTTATCACCATGATTTTTGAAATCAACTCTGTAGAGAGCAACAAAGATTGGTGGATCAATTTTGGTGCCACTAGGCATGTTTTGAATAACAAGTCAATGTTTTCTAACTACAAGGAGGTGACGGATGGCCAAGAGCTTTTCATGGGAATGCAGCCACTGCAAAAATCATAGAATTTAGGTCAATAAATTTGAAGCTTTCTTCTAATAAGATCTTAAACTTACATGATGTTTTGTACGTTCCAGAGATTTGAAAGAATCTGATTTCAGCCAGTTCATTAAATAAACATGGTTTCAAACTAGTCTTTGAATCAAACAAAATTGTATTGTAATAGGATGTTCAAAATTAATTTAATGAATGAAATGTCTTTTAGTATTTATATTATTGACTCTTTTTCTTTATGGCATGATAGGTTATGACATGTTAACATTGGTAGAATGAATTATATGGCTAAATTAGATTTAATCCCTAGACTTGAAAATAATGTTTTCGATAAATGTTGAATTTGTATACATGAAAAAATTACTAGAAAATCTTTTTAAAATGTTGAAAGAAATTCTAAGATTCTAGATCTTATACATTTTGATATTTGTGATATGAATAATATTTTAACTAGAGGTAGGAAAAGGTATTTTATAACTTTTATAGATGATTATTCAAAATACTCATGCAAATGATGTTAGACACCAAGCAACAAAACAACTATTCAGTTGGACTATACTACGACAATGAGAACGTAATTTGATTGGCAGAAAATCCAATGTTTCATGCTCGTACGAAACACATTGAAGTGCATCATCATTTCATTAGAAAGAATGTACTAAAAGGAGATATCACTCTTCTCTCAATTAATTCAAAAGAACAGATGATGGGTATTTTCACAAAGGGTGTGTCTTTTTCAAAATTCCCTAAATTTCGATAACAGCTTGGTGTCATGAATAAAGAGTCAACGTTGAGGTGGAGTGTTTAAAGTCATCACTGACTCAAATTATTTAGGATAAGTGGTTTAATCCTATTTAGATTAGGATTTTATCCCAAGTTAGAGACTAAGTTAGATTGGGATTTATTTAGTAATTTAGTTTTAGTTAAATTTATTTTACAACTTAGATTAGGATTCTATCCTTTTGTTTTAGAATATTGGTTTTATTAGGATTTTATTTATTTATTTATTTATAAATAGCACTCAACGTGAATCATTATTAGTAGACAAAGTTTAATAATATTGTATTATTTCAAAGCAAGAATGCTCTTTCTAATTTCCTTCTTTCCCTTTTGGCCATGTGTAGGATTGTATTCCCTTGTTCTTTTCTATTGTTGACACTAAGCATGTGTTCTTAATTAGAAGATCACAAGAGAATTGCGACTTACTTGACGCTGAAAGTTTAACACTAAGGGTATTACTTCTTGTATCACAATATTCTTGTTGAAAGCTTAGTTGAAACTTTTTAAATGCAAAGAAAAAAGAAAAAGAAGACCGAATAACATTCGCTATGGGATGGTGGGTGAAAGCAGTAAAACTAAAATTACTACTTCTACCCACATTTTAAGTTGGTGAAAGCATTAAAGTGGGTGCAAATTGCGCACCCCTTTATTTTCACTTTTATTTTTAATGGACCATGAAGGCATGAACTAAGCCATGGTAACATGCCTCAACTTATATAAAACAATCCCACAAAGAAATATTGCCTTGAATGTCTTAATTAAATGGAAGAAAGGGGTTGTTGAGAACATGATCGATAGGTTTGTGATCCTAATTGGGTATTTGGGCTTTTAAATTTTTAAGCCCAGTCTTAGAAAAAAAGGGGTTGGGAACTGAGGAAGGAATCTAATAGTGTATAGAGCCACTATCTTTCTTTCTTTCTTTCTTTTCTTCAAATTTTTTTTTTAAACAGGAATCTAATAGGTCAAGGGTATCACCACCAAAAGGCTTTATCAACTAGGTGGCACCTGACTCAAAGTCCAAACCAGTTGCATTCAAGATTAATTCCATTTCCAACTCTTCATTCCTAAACTGAACAACTCGCTCTAACCTCCATGTGTACCCATTCGAACTCTCTTGAATTTGAGATATCCGCAACTTGCCTACTTCATGGAAACACATGCACTGAGTTTTGGGTTGTTAATAATAAAATCTTTCTTTCTTAATGCCTCTCATCTAGGTAAGACAACAAACTCAAATCATCACGATTGATGATTCAAATCGTTGAGATCAGCCCTTGGCCTTGATGGTTGCAAATTGTTGACATTGTAACAAGGTCAATCTCAACAATTTGAATGTTGATCTTGATAATTCATGTGTAACTGTCAAAAAACAAATCAGCCCTTGGCCTTGATGATTGCAAAATGTTGATGATTGGGACAAAGGAAGATCTCAATGATTTAAATTGTCTATCTAAACAATTTGAATCATCTACCTTTTTCCTATTGAAAGGGAGTCGGGCCGGGGGGTCATTAACAAAGAAAAAGTTTATTTAATGGACTATGAAGTCACAGCAGAAAATTTAGTGGGGATTTAGAAAGAAGTTGCTCCCTCTTAAAAATACCATGTCTGAGTCTGACTGCAGGCAATAAGGTTTAGAAGTCTGGAGTCAAATGTATTAGTCAGGAGGAGAAAATCCAAGACTCTCAAGAAATATTGAAACAAGCCAAGACATACAATACTTAATTACGGCCAAGACCCTTTACTTGATTTCATCATTTGGTATAATAATAAAAGGTTAGTGTGGGGTATGCTCTCAAATTTCAAGGGAGGTTCAGCCATTCTTTCATGGCCAAAATGATCATAATGGTGCATTCTGAAAGAGAGATTCACAATATTTTTATTTTTATTTTTATATATATGCAGGAAGATGGGGACGCAATATATTACTGTTTTACACCTAAAAATGCAAAATAAAAACAAATTGGTGGTGGAATCCAACATGATACATGTTTGGCTGCTGGGACAAGGAAAGAATTTTCCTGGAGTGTCTCATCCTATAAACAAAGAAACCTCCCCCTTCTATCAGACACATTTGCAACTTGTCATTACATTATGCACCAAAAGAGCCCTTTTCCAAGAATAGTGTACCTCTTGAAGCCATGCAGAGAGCTAAGCACTAAATCCTATAGGATAAGGAACCATCAGCTAAACTAATCATATGCACTCTTAATTGAAAAAGAAAATTTAAAGGCATTGATACATATCTTTACCCACTATCTTCTGTCTCATTTGTCCAACTTTTTCCTTGGCAAGTGTCAGTTATTGGTATTAGCATTTCAGTATGATCAGCAAACCTCACCCTTGGCCTCTGCAAGCACTGATTGGAAACAAAATCGAGAATCAGCTATGTGAAGATTTTATTCTGAAAATGCTAAAAAAAAAAAAAATCCTACCGTGGTTCTGCAGTGAATATTTAGTTCTTGGTTCATTTGCTTTAGGCGGTTTTTTGCCAATTCTTCTGCTTTGGATGCTTTCCTGCAAGCTCCTTTCACCTGCAATTAGATAAACTCAAATTTTAGACATGGGTGGTTTTAGATCATTTATATTTTCTTTTGTTAGTAATTGATCCTACATTGCTTTTTTTTTTCTTTTTGGTGTGTATGTGTGTCTCTGAAAGATGAATTTCAGAAGAAAAAATTCTAATTCAGAGAGAAATTTTGCCTAGTTTTTTGGGAACTGGATTGCTAATTCAGATTAATTTCTTATATTGCTCTGAACTCAAGGCTTCAGGTTGCTTTGGCATTTTCAAATGCCTAGATGTGTAAAAAATAGAAGTCAACTTAGAATGCATCAATGTCTTTGATCAAGGATAGAACCAACATCATCTCTGTCAAAAGTCATTGACTGAACCCAAGTCTTTAACTAACAATCTGCAATCAAAACAGTGAAAATTATGCTAAACATCACCCATATAAGCGACACAAAGTTTATGTTGTTAACAACATCTCATTGTTCAAAACCTAATATGATCTTCCATTCAAGTCTAAGCAGCAAACACAACATCCAGAGTATGAGTTTTGGAAACTTTAACTATTATCTTCTTGTAGACTTTTGCCCTGCTTTAAACACTTACCTACTTCGAAAAAAAAAATTGTTCTATGGAACTGTTCGGTGATGAGAAATTTCCTTGACAGGTACTTCGACATCAAGCGGTTCCACGAGTTACTTGTTTCTCTTGTTTAGTCTGAATTGAAAAACTAAGCTTCAAGTTATGGCAGTGCAAGGAGAACCACCTAGTATTATGTCTTCCCACTATCATCTTGTTATTGTTCATTCTTTCATCACCATTTCCTAAAGGAGTGCAGATTTATATCTATTCACACTAGAGGAAAAGAAAATGAAAATTGAGCTTCACCATCATTAATATAAATAGGCAAAGGGTAAATTGTTGAAGTTTCACTATAGATCTACATTCATGAAAAGCCAAACCATAACAAATCTCAATTTTATGGTTCTAAAAGAATCTTATTTGTTTGGGGATCCTTTAAGCTTACATTATAAATAACTGCAAGGCATGAGAATTTGAAATTTACCTGGGTCATCTGTTGAACTGTTACTAGTACTCAACAGAAAAGAAATGATGACCCGGATGGAAAAGGTAAGTATGAAAGAAATCTAGCAGTGTTTGGCTATCCATATGCTTCCTAAATTTGGTGCTAGCTACTTAACAAAATATATCCAATCTATAGGGTGAAGGAGGCATTAGAGGACAAATAAAGATGGAGCTTCAAGATAATAGATGAGGCTTAGTAGGTAGTAAACTGCTCTATAATCATCAAACCAAATATTGGTGTTGAATGTGTATTTTCCTTCACTCTTGGGTGTGTAATATACCCGTTAATCCCCGTGACCCTCTCTTATATTCATAGTTCTCCATCCAACAGATCGGTCTTTTGGAATAGTTGGTCGGTTAACATGGTATGAGAGCACTAGGTCCATATAGGTCATGGGTTCGATTCTTTCCACCCTTAAAGGGTGAGGGTGAGGGGGAGTGTTGGGTGTATATTTTCCTCCACTCTCGGATGTGTAATACCCCTGTTAAGCCCCGTGTCCCCCCTATATTCATAGTTTTCCCCCCTCTCATACAGATCAGTCTTTTGGAGTAGGTTGGTTAACAATTGGAAAATCAACTATTTGACCAGAATGCCTAATGTCTGAGCATACTGAACATTGTACACAAACTGCAGCACATGGCCAATGCTGTCCCAATTTATGTGGTTTAGCTATATTCTTAAAAGAACTCAAATGATGATAAAAAGATCAGATTGGCAAAACATTTAATCCTTAAACAGAACAAGTCCTCTCTTTTCACACAGCTCTTCCTAACTTATTATGTAGCATGATAACCAATTGTTCTGCAATTACCGAGTACCATAACAAAAAAGAGAACAAATCCTAATATTACGGTTCACAAAATTTCCGAGGGCAGTCCAAAAATCTACCACACAAATGGAACTCTAATAAATCAAGTGCAACATATTCAGAGAATTCTATCGAGGACCCATACTATATTTTACCTGATTGGATGGAATTGCATGAGACTCGGCACCATCAACAGATTTCTCCAATAGATTCCGCAGGTACGACAATTCCTTCATCAGCCCCACAGTGACTTCTTCAGCATCTTGCATCTGACTTTTTGAGAACTCAAATGCCCTTTCAGCATGGAGAATAAATGAAGCACAATTAAGACAATTGCAAAGTCCTCTGCATCCTCGTGGATATCTCTTCAGAATCCCCTTTGTCGCACCACGAAATGGCTTTTCGAAAGAAGAAAGAGCATTAATGTAGGGTGAATCTTGATGCAAGTTCAGTTCTTCAAGGGGCTTTGCATCTGTCTCCAATTGTGGTACCAGTGTTGCACGATCTTCAGCTTCCGCAGACAAATGAGAATTTCCTTCCAAAGAACCCTCTTTTATAGACAATGCCTTGACTGGTAAATTTGTTTCATGAACAGTACCTTTCACATCATGATCAGGACCCAACTTGCTAGATTTTTCTAATGTATCCAGTTGAACTCGTGATTTACTTTCAGCATATGAATCAGGAGGCATCATGATCGTGGAATCATAGGATGGAGAAATAGAGGTTTCAGGATGATTTTGAATGGCAGATTCAGTAATGGGTAGTTCTGAAGTTGGGCAGTAAATATTAGATGGGACTATAAGTGGAGTCATTTCTATTGACTTTGGAGTTGGGGAAGCACCTGGATCCTCAAAAGGATGTCCAACGGGCAAAACTTCCATGTTAGCTCCATCTGTGGGAATGTGCTGAGCAGTTGAAGCGGGAAGCAATGAGCGAGTCCTATCCTCCACAATCTTCTCAACTTTTTGGCATGGACTAATTCCCAAAACATCTGTGAGGAATTCATTTTGTGAGATAACCAAGATTCTTTTAACTATAAAAACTGATAACATCTGCAAGGAATTTGTTGTCAAAACTGCCAAACAAAATCAAGAATATATACATATGGGTTGGGATACGTTGATTCCCAAGAATGACACATGATCCCAACCCTTTAAACACAAAATTGAATGGTTGAGATTTATGAGTATCTTGATAACACAAATCTCTTTTGCTTTTAAAGGGTTGGGATCATGTGTTTTTTTCATGAGTCATTCTTAGGAGTCCAGGGATCCTGAACCTATATATATATATATATAGGTGTCGTTCGGCAGCCAACGTTAGGGAGCCAATTTTGTCCTATATGGCTTAAAAGTTTATGATTGAGCTGATTTTTTGTGAGGATGATCTCTAGGGTGAGGAATCATCCTCACAAAAAAACAGCCTAATTTGAAACTTCTAAATCCATCAAAAGTGGTTTACAAATTATCGGTAAAAAATTGACGGTCCACAATTCTAATCACTTTGATGGGATTGGAAGGTTTAGATTGGGCTGATTTTTTGTGAGGATGTTCTCCTCGTCATAGAGATCATCCTCGCAAAAAACCAGCTCAATCTGAAACTTTTAATCCATTTAGAACAAATCATTGGTTCCCTAATGTTGGCTGCCGAATCTGACCCTATATGTATATATATGGACAGTGTACGGTAGCAAAAGTTGTAGACAATTTTGTCCTATATGGCTAAAAAGTTTCAGAATGGGCTGATTTTTTGTCAAAATGATCTCTAATGTGAGATCATCATCAAAAAAAAATTCAGCCCATTCCAAAACTTCTAACCCCATGAAAAGTGGTTTACAAACTAATAGTAAAAATAGACAGTCCACGATTCTTCAAGTTGTAAACTGGGGTTAGAAATTTCGAGATCATCTTCACAAAAAATCAGCCCATTCAGAAAATTTTAGATCATATACATATATATAATATAATGCTAATGTCCAAGACCTCATGGGGACGTGGACATTAGCATTGTCTACCAAATTCACTTTCCAATAATACCCCTCCCCATTTTTTTAGTAAAACAGACAAGGGTATGTTGGTCGTTTACATAATAAATGTTAAGGGCATATTAGTCTTTTGATTTAAATGTTCTTTTATAGTAAATGCTTAGGTAATCAATGCCAAGATAATAAATGCATTTATTAAGGGCATAATAAATGTATTTATTATGTAAAAGACTAATATACCCTTGTCTTTTTCACTAAAAGACAAAATGGAAAAGGGTATTATTGGAAAAAAAAATGTGGTGCACAATGCTAACGTCCCCATGAGGTCTTCGACATTAGCAATCCTCATATATATATGGGAAGCGTTCGGAGGCCCCAAAGACAACCAAACATTTTTCAAACTATGGTTAGAAGTTTCAGAATGGGCTGATTTTTTTGTGAGGATGGTGAAGAGATCATCCTAAAAAAATAAGCCCATTTTGAAACTTCTAACCGTAGTTTACAAGTTGAAGAAACTTGGACAGTCAATTATTTCCAAACCACTGTTGATGGGGATAGAAGTTGCAGAATGGGCTGGTTTTTTGTGAGGATGATCCCCTCACGATAGAGATTATCCTCACAGAAAATCAGCCCATTCCGAAAGTTCTAACCCATATTTTGAAAAAATGTTTGGCACAATGTTTGGTTCTCTTTAGGGCCTCTGAAGGATCCCCTATATATATGATGGATTAGAGAGGACAACTTTCAGATTTCAGTATGGTCTTTTCTTAATGCCTCCCACAATACTCTTATTTTGTAATCTTTCACTAATTCAAGTTTACAACTTCGACTATATGTACCAACTTAGCTAAGTTGGTAAAGGCTTGAGGAGTGTTGATCCAATGACCTAGGTTCAAATCCCACCTAGCAAAAAAAATAATGTTTACAACTTTGACTTGGGATTTAATAAGAAAAGTAGGGTTTGTATTTTTAAAAGTGAAAATTCAATAAGCATAAAATGTTAGAAGGTATAAGAAATTACTAGAATTATCCTTTTCTCTGGCCAAAAGAAATGGCAGCAATCTTCTGTAGCTGAAAGAACCCGGGGTTTTGAATAGCTTCATCCGTGAACAAGGAATATTCATTCCCTGCAAAATACCAGTGTTTAAGAAGAGATCAAAACAGAGATCTGAGGATGCAACTTCTAGATAAATATACGGCTGTATCTTAAGCAGATGTAATGAAGAACATTCAAACACAATGTCAGTTATCTGTGTTGCTCCACAAAAAATCTAGGCATAAGAAATGTCATGTAGGAGTAACTTATGTACTAAAAGAGTAGATATGAGTTTGCGATCAAATAAATGAGATTAACAAAGCATGCCTACCATTATTGATCAATAGAATCGCTATTGAAGAACTGAAAAGTAGTTATCGGCTTACCGATCTAGTCTTGGGGCTGGATTGATGATGTTTTTCACCTTCACTGACGCAGCTACCATTGCTGAAAACCCTTTCACTTGATATGTTTCCAAGAACAAGATCAGTTTTCGGTTTTGATTTACAAAAGATATCACTGTCTGGAGGTGTTGTCTGAAACCATTCACCACCACATGAATTCGAATTCTCAGTGTTTCCACTGGTTTTCTTATCCTCTAGACATGGCTCCACTTTGAGTTGTAGGTTCGTATCTTCAATCTCAGCTCCTCTAACATGAACAGAACCTATCACATCATGAGCTGGCTCCATCTTACTAGATTTATCTGAAATTTCTTGTTGAACTTGTGATGCACTTTCAGTGTATGAATTGGGTGTTTTTATGATAATGGAGTCATGGACTGGAGAGAAAGAAGTTTTAGGAGACTTTTGAATGGCAGGTTCACGAATGGGTTGTTCGGGAGATTCCAAATTCGGGCAGTAAAAATTAGATGAAACAATATGTGGAAATATTTCTGTCAACATGGAGGTTTGGCGAGCTTCCAAATCCCCTGAAAGGCATCCCACGGGTAAAAGTTTTGTATCAGCTCTATCTATGGGAATCTGTTGAGCAGGAGAAGTAGATAGCGATGGAAGAGGCTTTTCCTCTACGGATTTCTCAACTTTTTGGCATGGACTATTTCCCAAAACATCTGTGAAGAATTCATTTTATTAGATAATAATGAATATTATTATAGTCGATATAAAACTGAGAATCTATTTGATCATCTAAGTCAGATTCTTAATGTCTAGCAGGATCAATTATATATCGAATTCTACGATAGATAATTATTGCAGTGTTTGGTTTGAGAGGGAAATTATCAACAGTCCAAGCTCTTTTCTCAATGCCTCCCAAAATTTTACTTTTTGTTTTCTTTCACCAGTTCAACATATTTGAATGTCATAAATCAATAAACATGAAAGGTATAAGGCAAAAGAAGTTACTAGAAGTATCTTTCTCTATCTCCATAAGAAATGGTAGCAATCTTCTGTAGCTGAAAGAATTCGGGGCTTTGAATAGCTTCATGCGCGAACAAGGAAAAAGTACTCCCTGCAAAATACCACATTGATGAATGAAATTTCAAGCAGAAGAATTTTATACTTTCTGTTAAAAAGAGTTAAGAAAAAAACATTCAAAACATAAACAATGTCACTATGGTAAAGTCTATGGGCAATGATACCATAGACCTGGGTTCAATTCCCACCATAACCGAGTTACTGACCTCACTAAAACAAGCTTACCCGATGAATAAAGAATAAGGATTGTATACAGAAAGACTTGATGTAAATTACCTATCAAATAACTGAAATTAATTAAAGCAGAGGAATTTTATTTTATACTTCTAAAAGAACATTTGAAACCCATAAACAATGTCACTATTAGTGAATCAGTTTGTAATTCCACAAAAAAAAAAAAAAACAGAATAAGAAATGTCACAGTGGAATAAACTATATACATCAAATAATAGAAATTAACTAATAATGCCTATCAATGTTGATCAATAGAATTTCTGAGAGCTGAAGAAATGGTTATCGGGCTTACCGATCTAGTCGTGGTGTTGGATTGATTGTGCTTGTCACCTTCATCAACTCGGCTACCATTGCCAGAAACCCCTTCGCTGGACGTGTTCTCAAGAACAAGATCCGTTTTCTGCTGCAATTTACAAAAGACATCGTCGTCTGGAGGAGTTGTCTGAAGCAATTCAGCACCACATGAGATCGAATTCTCAGTGTTTCCACTGTTTTTCTGAACCTCGAGACACAACTCCACCTTGAATTGGAGGTTTGTATCTTGAATCTCAGCTCCTCCATCACGAGATGAACCTATCACTTCATGAGTTGGCTCCATCGCGCTAAATCTATCTGAAATATACTGTTGATCTTGTGATGCACTTTCAGTATATGAATCAGGTGGTTTCATGATCATGGGATCATAGAGTGGAGAGAAAGAGTTTTCAGGAGGCTTTTGAATGGCAGATTCAGTAATAGACTGTTCAGGAGATTCCGAATTCCGGCAATTAAGAAGATGAGTCAATTCACTTGTCCTGGAAGTCGGGAGAGATTCTGAACCCCAACAAAGGCGTCCAACGGGCAAAAGTTCTGTATTCTCTCCATCTATGGGAATGTGCCGAGCAGAGGCAGACAGTGATGGGAGAAGCCTTTCCTCCTCAGACTTCTCAACTTTTTGGCAAGGACTAATTCCCAAAACATCTGTGAAGAATTCATTTTGCGAGATAAATAATATTATTATTGTCTATGAAAACTGATATCATTTGTAAGGATTCTATTTGGTCAGATATGTCAGATTCTTACCATCTCTAAGTTTCAGAATCGATAATCTTTCGAATTCAACGATAGACAATTTTTTTTTTAGATAAGTCAAAGATCTGTATTGAACAAACACAGTTGAGATGACCATGAACGAGGTACAAAAAACTGGAAAAGAAAAAAAAAGCAGACCCAAATTACACCTCAATGCTACACACCCAACCCCATTTTGCTACAAAATCTTCAAAGAAGACCCCATTTGATTCTTGGAAGACCTTTCTCCAAAGAAAAATAAACCCCAAAATTGAGAACAAAATTCCTTGAAAAGAGGTCTCCTTCGCCTCGAAAATCCTAAGGTTTCTCTCTTTCCAAATCTCCCAACAGATCATGAAGGGCATAAAGCTCCGAAGTTTTCTCTTGAAGGCCGAGAAACCCACTCCAATGATTAACCACCCAACTACTAAATCACGAGAAGTCTTTGGAACACATCAAGCAACACCAAAAAGACCCAAGAAGTGCGACCAAATCTTTGAAGCCACCTTCCAATGAAGAAGGATATGGTCC
The DNA here is from genome assembly GCF_017979445.1 of Akebia trifoliata. NCBI lineage: Eukaryota > Viridiplantae > Streptophyta > Magnoliopsida > Ranunculales > Lardizabalaceae > Akebia > Akebia trifoliata. The sequence continues at coordinate 14,172,852 of NC_141390.1, forward strand.
ACAGACTCGCCATTCTCCTTACATAAGCCACAAAAATTTACCCAATAATAGGTAATTAATATAGTGTTGGGTTTGAGAGGGAAATTCTCAAATTTCAGTGCAAAATTTTTCTCAATGCTTACCAAAATATTCATTTTTTTTCTCCTTTCACTAGTTCAACTTTGCAACTTCGACTTGGGATTTTAGAAGAAAATTAGTGCTATGTATATTGTTTTTTTTTTTTGATAGGTAGTGTTTTGTATATTTGAATGTCATAAATCAAAAAGCATGATATGTAGAAGGCATAAGAAGTTACCATAATTATCTTTTTCTATTTCCATAAGAAATGGCAGCAATCTTCTATAGCCGAGGGAATTCGGGGCTTTGAATAGCTTCTTCCGCAAACAAGGAATAAGTACTCCCTGCAAATTACCAATTTTAAGCAGCAGAATTTTATACTTTCCTCATAAAAGAATTACAAAGAACATTCAAAACACATAAAAAATGTCACTATCAGTCCTCGTCACAATATTCAATGATTGTTTTTTTCAAAAAATTATTAAAATTCATTGAGTAAAGGACCAGGCTATTAAATTGGCAGTGAATCAATGAATTAATCGGTGATTTATTGATTGGGCCACTATCCAGTGTCTCATAAAGAATGAGGCACAAAAAAAACACAGTATACATATAAATCTCAACCACTGGGTTTCGTGTTTACATAGTCAGGATCATGTATTCTCTCATGAGTCATTCTTCTATTGATTAGTAGGGTAATATTTTTACCTTACAACCTCAAAATTTTATTTTCTTCAACCTTCAAATTTCAAGAACAACAAAGGGGTTTTAAGGAGGTTATAGTTTTGGGAAGAAACCTAAAATATAAATCATTTGTATAATCCTGAAACTTTCTCTATTCTTTTTTTATGAAACTTTTTCGAACTTATCCAAATTAACTGAACTGAATTCCCGACCCCGAATCCAAACTTGGTTACTATGCTATTGCAGAATCAGTTTGTCATTCCACAAAAACCCAAGAATAAGAAATGTCAGAGGAATAAATTATACAAGAAAGACTAGAAATAAATTTACAATCAAATAGCTGGAACTGCTTAGAACTGAAAAATTGTTATCGAGCTTACCGATCTACCATTGCTGGAACCCCTTTCTCTGGAAGTGTTCTCAAGAGAAAGATTGGTTTTCTGCTTCGATTTACAAAACGCATCACCATCACCAACACCAACAATACATGAGATCGAATTCTCAGTAGTGTTTCCACTGTTTTTCTGATCTTCAGAACACAACTCCATATCGAATTGGAGTTTTGGGTCTTCAACCACAGATCCTCCTCCAACATTGCCCTTCTCATTGGAAAACGAAGCGGGAGAGAAAACTCTTCTTGCTCGAAGATCCTTCATGGATGTTCGAGAAATGGGTTCGCCATTGTTGAAAGCTTCCTCGATCAAGTTCTTAGGGTTTCTCAGAGACAAATCTGGATCGATGGATGAGGAGCTCTGTTTTCTCTTCTTTGTTCTCAACTCTGTTTCCATGACGTCTGCTGCTGCGTCTGTTAGAGAGAGAGAGAGAGAGAGGGCACTTTAGTGGGCTTTGGTGGCGGGAAATCTTGGAAGATGGAGGGAAGAGATTTTTGGCGGCAAAACGATAAATTTTAGGGTGATTTAGAGATACCCCCGTGAATTTTTGTTCATATCTTGGATACCCTTGGTTTAATATTCATTCTGCCATGAGATTCGAACTAAAATGACCTAAAAGCTCTCATTTGGCAAAAGTTGGATTTTTTACCCAAAAATCTGTCATCTTCAACCGTTGGGTATTGGTTTTTTTTATTTTCTTTCATTTGTTTTCTCCTCGGGATTCTATCTACTAGAACCTTGAAATCTCACCAATAGAATTTTCAAAAAAAGTTGAAGATTAGAGGATGAGTTGAAGATGACATGGAACATGTTCAATGGATCTCAATGAAACCCTCTCAAAAGCTCTTGCTTCAAGGTATTGTATCTTTGAATCCTTCATGGGTTCTTTGATCTTGATTCCATTATTATGGATTTTGGATTTTGATTTGTTTAGTTGCTCTTTTGTGGGGTTTGATCTATTTGGAGACATTCAGATTCGATTTTAAAATTGAGCTAGTTTTTTATGAGCGTTGATGGGTTTTCAGTGTTGATTGTAGCTACGTAACAATGGGTTATTTCTTGTTGGTTTATTCGAAATTCAAATACTCTATTGGGATACTGTAGAAATCAATAATCAAAGAAGCAGAAAATTTACCTTATTTTGTAGAATTCATCTGAGAGAATGAACTTTGAAAACGCTTTCTCCTATTCGTCCGCCCAATTTATGAAGAAAGCTCAATCTAATTTATGAAGAAATGTCAATTGACGTAAATATTTCTGTAGTTATTTGCTCCAGAAAAATTCACAGAGATTTTGTTGAGATTTTAACAAAATTTAATGATAGTTTACAGTGGGACCCATTTATTAAATAACAACCAAGCAAACAAATTATGCAAAGTTTGGAAAACATTTCTGTTTACGACTGTTTGCGGTGCAAACAAGTAGGGCCAATATCTCAAAAATACCCTCTTGTTAAATGACAATATGAGGTTTACCTCCTTGCAAAATGGAATATTAGATTTACTCCCTTCTCATAAGTCAAGGTCGAGTAGTCTTGATGATTAAACGGTGAAATACTTCAATTACTAAATCAAAATTTGGGAAAAAGAAAATCAATTTCACAGTTAAAGTTATGGGTGCAACTTGGTCCTGTTCAAACCAATTGGAGAGCTTTGGATTGTTTTGGTTTAGTTTATAATGAACTTCAGTTCGATTCTATGTTAACAAATTAGAAAATCGATCAATATGGTTTGGTTCTTGTATCAAGCCTTGTATAAAACCGAACCGAATCCTTACATTAATAGAATTGTAAATAAATATTATTTATTTAATAAACTATACCCATTTTTATGGATAAATTGATGACCTTTTTTTGGATATAATGATATTTTTTGGATGAATGGATTAATGTCTTTAATTAATAGAAAAATTAATGACTTTTTTGTTTCTATTGATGGATAGATTAACTTATTATGTGAAACGTCATATTTATTTAATTTTATTAAATATATGTTTCTTCAAACATGTTTTTAGGATATTGGCAACCCATAGAACTGAACCAAACCGGCCTTAACTTGGTTCGATTCTATGGCACTTTGGTTTGCCTCTAGTTTTCATTTAATGGAACTAACCATAGGTCGATTCAATTCCAATTTGACTCCAAACTAAACAAAGTTGCACCCATGGTTAAATCATCAAGAAAAAAACAACATTGACTTTGGGTTAAGTGGACAATTTTACAATGGTGTATTTCTAAAATACCTAGCAATTAAAGGACTTGAAGACAATGGAATTTTGCAGTGTTTAAAAATGAATAATGTTGAACTGACCTCAGTCTAGAACCTCATATCGCACTTCTTAATGTGAATGTGAATGGGAACCATAGATGCTTTTCATCGAGATGTGGTTCCTATCCACTTTCATGTCAAGAAGTGCGATATGAGGTTCCAGCTTGAGGTCACTCCAGCACAACTCTTTAAAATTTTGAGCCAACCTAATGGTCCAACCAGATTTTGTAATAAAATTGGTGTGGACACAGGATTTCGAGTATTCTTCAAACATCCCTCCACTTGGAGTGTTTTGGAGTCGCCACCATTCAAATTGGTAAAGGGGTGTGAATGGTCACCCGGATTGGTGTTTTTGAAAAATCATGTCATTTTGACATCCTTTTGATGACTCTCGTAGAATAAGGTGCATGGTCCAACCTTTGACTCAAAGGTAAGGGGGTCCATTTATGGAGTAGGGAAGGTGTTAGGCACCCTACTCCATCCGCGTAATGTGGTAACCTCGGATTCGGTTTTTTTGGAAATAAAAAGAAAATGAAAATGAAAAAGAAAGGAAATCGATGTGTGCCCTCAAACATGAGGGACTTTCAATGTTGGATTCAATCATTAAGGGCACCCTTATATAGAAGGGGCCCTATTGTGATTTAACCCATGGTGGTGTGTGCAAATGTGTGGGAAAGGGGAAAATAGAAGAGGGGATGTGGAGGGGGTGTTCCTTTTGTTGAACCCACCTTGTCCTCGAGTTGATCTTCAAATGTGCTTCCCTTGAGTTGACTTGGACTTGCTTGAAGTTGTGGAAGATTGAGTGGAGTTGAGAGTGAGGTGTTGAGAGTAGAGTGTTGAGATGAGATGAGAGAGGGTTGAGTGTAGTGAAGAGAGTAAAGTAGAAAGTTGTAGTGTTTTAAGGATTCTTTTTTTTTTAAATTCTCATTAGGTGTTGTATGGGGAGAATGGAAGGGTTTTTATAGAGGTTGAGAGGTTTCTTAAGGGTATAATGGGGTGAAGGATGAGAGTAGTGGTTAATGGCATGGGTTTGAGAGGAAAAGGGTATGAAATTTGAGATGAAAATGAGGGTATTTTTGTAATGATGGAAATGGGTTGTGTTTTAACCCAAATGGTTTGGATCTTGCCCAAATCCATTTGGGTAGAGTGTTTGGTGGGGTGAGATGAGTGATGGTTGATGGGAGGAGTGGTGGTGTAAGGGAGTTGTTTGGAGAATGAGTGTTGAGATGGTTGAAGAAGTATGGTGTTTGATTTGGAGAGATGAGTGGTGATTGGTTTGATTTTGAGAGGATTGAAGGGATGGTGACATGTGGCAAATGGAGAGATGGAGAGATTGGTTGATTGGTGATGGTGGTTAGATGATTAAAGAGAAGAGTATGGGAGGTATGGGTTGAGGTGATTTTATGGGAGTGTTTTAAGGGAAAGTGATGGATAGATATGGGTTGTGATGTGGGTGGTTGATAGTGTTAGAGAATGGGGAATAGGTTAGGGTATGTAGGGTATGGGTAGTGGTATTGGTGGTTGATGATGAGAGGATGGGGAATAGGTTAGGTTAGGGTAGGGTTATGGGTTGAGTTGATTAGATGAGGGAGGTGGAAGAAGATGATGGCATGTGTCATCTCTTGGTGATTGGTTTGATGTGATGATGATAGGTTGGATTGGATTTGGGTAGTGAAGTGGGCTTTGGGCTTTAGTGGTAGATTGGGTAGGGTTTTGGGCTTAGGTGATGGATTTGGGTTGGGTTGTAGAATAGTGTTGAGTTGGGTTTATGTTGGATTGGGCTTAAGTTGGATTGGGTTTAGGTTGAGTGGATTTTGGGATGGATTGGATTTATGAGGGATTGGGTTTTGGGATGGATAGTATTGGGTTGATTTTAAGGATGTAGGAGAGTGGTGAGGTGTGCGGGTCCATGGGCCACGTAAATTGCCTCGAACATTTATTAATGGAAAATGTGATGGGTTTTGTGTTTGGGCTTCAGGGCCCATTCCAATTTTCAATTTTTGGGGGCGTCTTACGTCGAGGGCCCGCTCAAATTCGGGTGTCTACAATTGATTTGGCAAATAAAACATTAATTTTTTAGAGTATCATTTTAAAAATATTAACAATGGTAATCTAGGATAAATGTATACTTATTTTTAAGAAAAATATAAATCGGCCCAATCAAAATGAACCAGGGTCCAATCGCGATCCAACCAGTATGTCAAATTCTCGGCTTGGTCATCGATTTGGTTTTTAAAACACTGGTTTTTGGAGAAATATTTAAGGGTTCTTTGGATAGGTGAAGACTGAGCATTTAGGTCATTTTCTCTAAGTGTGCACATGGTTCTGTTTAATTCGGGTTGGGGGCAAAATTGAAATCGAACCGAACATGATCAGTTCTACAAATTTGAAATCAAATCAATTATCCCATAGAACCAAACCAACCCAAACTGACCTTAGTTTGGCTGAATTCTCAATTCTCCTATTTATTAATTTCAATAGTAAAATAGCTAAGACTAAAGGGTTTTTCAATAGGTATTCAACCATGTACTTGTAGATAGAACTTGGTGTCTAGCTCTTGAAATTAAAGAAAGTGAAACCAAATTTTTTCATAGGGGAATCAAGAAATTAAAACCCGGATAAGGAAACAAAAAGGCAAATTTTTGTAGGTGATGATGAGAGAAAAAAGAGAGCATCAAAGGGGTTTCCTCTTAAGGGATTCAAGCTGATATTGTTATATTGATTGGGAGACAGACATGCACATGCATTTTAAAATTAAAAAGGTTTCCTCTCAAGGAAACCATGGCTACAAAAATGGCCAGTCAGAAACCCACTTATGTGTGTATGTATGTGTGAGAGAAAGAGAGGGGATACCTCTTCAAATTTTCAACAACGACGACAATCAAATCCTTGGTCTACAGCTAGGGTTTCACTTCACTAAAGGGTTTTGTTTTTCAAAGGATAGGAAAAGTGGGATCGAATGCGTTGGAAAGAAAGAAAAGAAATAAAGAAAAATTGTTCTATTTTATTTTATTTCTAAAATAAATTTATAAATATTATATATATATATATATATAAGGAGATAACCGTGCAATTATCTTTACTGTACACATGTCCAGACCGGTTGAGTGGTTCTATGCGTAAATTAGCATACAAGGTGCTACCCAGCAACAGGGCATGTCAAAATAGAGAGCACCTAATCTAGCTAGAAGGGCAGCACAACACTGAATAAGACCTAGTCTGCTAAGTAGGGCAAACCTAGTCAAAGATTACCAATAATTCTGATATGCGTATGTCAAGCCTAGAAATCTCAGAGGAGATCTCTTTAATATAGTATATCCAATCAAGAAGATCCACATTCCGTTTAGGGTCCAAAGAATCAGGGGATTCCCCAAGATCAGCCCCCGTGAGAAGGGAAAACCTTAACATTGAGGGAAAGATCTTTTGGCAGATTGGAGGTCTAACTAGTTTACTAGATTGTTCATCTGCTTCTATAACTTGAGCATTGGAGAGTTTTTGGAAGGTACATTGTTGGTACTAGCGATGGAGGTGACATGAGTGACTTCAGATCCATGAGGCAAAGTCCATCAGCACAATCAACCAGAATTTGACCCCATAAATCTGGCATTTTCTGTGGGAATCCAATAGCATATTGATTTCAATCGAAACAATAGGAAGATCCACTATAACCACCGAAGTCAATGCACCCCCACTCGTGGTACCAGTCGTAGATGCTCAACTCTTGGCAATATTAGAAGTCATGAGAAATCAACAGGAAGATATGCAAACGAAGATGGATGACTTGGCCAAACAGAATTGGAACCTGAGTCAACGTGTTGAGAACCAACAACTAGCAAGACAAGATCTCCCACCGAGAGATCATTAGCCTCCTGTGTGGGGACAATTGCACTTCAAATGCAGAAGGAAGTTCTCAACCATTGATCCCAACAAGAGAGTGATAGATAGAAGTTACCACTACAACTATTCGAGCAGAGCCCGCCATGGGTTTGACTTGAGAGGAGATTAGAGAGATGATCCAAAAGAAGAAAAAGATGTTGAAGAGTGTAAATATTGGCACAATAACAGTGTAAGCTGTCAGGGGAATTCAAAAGTTTCCCTTTACAATGGAGATCTTGGCGGGAGAAATTCCAAAGAAGTATATGCTACCACATTTCACCCCTTATTTAGGGATGAAAGACCCGGTGGAGCATCTATTCCACTTCTAACAGATGCTTGCTCTGTGGGAAAAGAATAAGGGTTTGATGGGTAGGCTGTTCCCTTCTAGTCTGTAGGAAAACTTATTAAATTGGTTCCACAAGTCGCCATGTGGATCAGTAGCTTCTTTTGAGGAGCTTTGTACTGTCTTTGTAACATGGTACATTGGTAACAGAAAGAATGACGAAGACGTGGATGATCTACTTAGCATGAAAATGCAGTTTGAGGAAAGTCTCAAAGAGTTTATAAGGAGATTTAAAGAAGAGGTGATGTCTTTGGAAAGTTATGATGAGATAACGATAGTAGTGGTGTTTAAGAACTCTTTGTCATTTGGCCCAGGGTTGTAAAAATTTCTTGTGAAGAAGAGACGAGAAACGTTAAGTGAGCTGTTCGAAAGAGCAAAACAATACATTAGATAGGAAGATGATCCCTAGAATTCAGTCGAGAAGAGCAAAGTAATACACACTGTGGTGAAGTCTAACAAGCAACTTCAACCACATCAGCAGAGTAGGAAGAGACCACTCGAGCAGGATAGGGAGCTGAGAAAAGAGGGGACATATTTCTCTATGCCCCCTAGTAAAATCTTACCACTCATCGTGAACGAGTCTTACTTTGAGTGGCCAGTACCACTTCTTCTAGATCAGATAAATCAAGATGAGCGATACTGTGAGTATCACAAGATATGAGCACACACCACTAACAGGTGCCAGGCCTTAAGAAGGTTTTTACAGAGGTTAGCAGAGTATGGTAAACTAAGAGACCTGCCTAAAAGATAGAGGGAGAATCCACCTTGAGATAGGAATCAGAAGCCTGATCAACCACCTGTTGAAGGGCAGGATGGAAGGGCAACAGTTATACATGTTATCCTTAAGCAAGAGAGTAGAAGGTTAAGCTTGAGTAGGATTGACGAAAGAATCAAGAGTCGGTAAGTAGAGCACTCAGCTCACGTCTACACAACAAGAAGTGGACCTACAAAGTAGACAGAGCTCTGCGGAGAGAAGACTATGGCTTTCATCGATAAGAATCTAGAAGGGGTAGTGAGGCCCCATTACGATACACTAATGGTAACCCTCCAGGTAAGAACCTTCACTCACAAGAAGGTATTGATCGACAAGGGCAGTTCAGTCAATATTTCGTACGTTTCGACCTTTCTGAAGATGGGTCTTAATAAAAATGTACTCAACCAAACAGGGGTCCTAGTAATTGGGTTTGATGGGAGAACAAACCAATCGTGGGGAGAGTAGTATTGCCCGTGCAGGCAGGACCAACAACCTTAATGACTAGGTTTATGGTCATCGAAGCGAGTTCCCCCTACAATGCCATCCTAGACAGGTGGTGGACCCATGAGATTAGGGTCGTTCCTTCAACATACTACTAGGTTCTGAGATTCCCAACGTTGCAAGAGATGTGAGATATATAAGGAGATTAGGTGGCCGTCTAGGTATGTACACTGGATAATGAGGAGCTCTCTAAAGAAAACATTCAGTAATAGTAGTTATAGTAGGGGAAACCAAGCTTGGAGAACCCCCATGCCTAGAGAATATCTCGATGGTGGATGTTGGAGAGGTAGGTAGATCGAAGAAGGAGAAGAATTGGCGTTAGAAGAGTTGAAAAAGCTAACAAACTGCTTGAGGAGGAAGGGGTGATGTCTTTGCCTAGTCCTTAGAAGAAATGTTGGGGACCAACCCTGAAGTGATTTGCCACAATTTGAACATGGAATCAACTATTAGGCCAGTGAAACAGAAGCCAAAAGGTTAACTCATCAATTTAGAAAAGTTGTAAACGAAAAGGTGAGGAAGTTGAACAGAACAGGATTTATCAAGGAAGTGCAGTACCCTGATTGGATAACAAATATTGTGGCAGTGCCAAAGAAGAATGGTAAAATTAGAGTTTTTATTAACTTTACAAATCTAAATAAAGCCTACCCTAATGATAGCTTTCTTATGTTGAAGATAAACCAGTTAGTAGATGCAATTTTAGGGCACGAGACTATCCTTCATGGATGGCTATTTATGCTACAATCAGATACAACTTAACCCGATAGATCAAGAGAAGACAACCTTCATCACTGAGCAAGGGCTTTACTGCTGCAAAGTTATACCCTTCAGGTTGAAGAACGCAAGAGCGACTCATCAGAGGTTGGTAACAGAGCTCTTCAAATATCTGTTGGGGAAGACCGCAAAAGTTTACATCGATGACTTGCTGGAGAAGAGCAAAAGAAGGAAAATCATATTGTTGATCTGGAAGAGATTTTTTCATGAATAAAGAAGGTTGGGATGAAGCTCAACCCGAAGAAGTACACTTTTGCATTAACATAAGGGAAATTATTGAGCAGCCTATTTACGAAGAGGGGTATAGAAGCCAACTCATACCAAATCAGAGTGCTACTAGAAATGCCCTCCCCAAAAACATAAAAATAAGTCTAGAAGTTGGTAGGAAGGGTAGTAGTCCTTAACAGATTCATATCTAGGTCTTCGAATAAATGTAGGCCTCTGTACCAACCATTGTAGAAAAACACCAAGTTCGAGTAGACAAAGGAATGTGAACGAGCTTTCACAAAATTGAAGAAGTACCTGGGCTAGCCACCTATATACTCTTCAAACCTGAACTTGAAAAGGAACTTGGACTGTACTTAGCGATTTCTGAGTGTGCACTCAATTCAGTCCTGATCAAGGTTGGCATAATAGCAGAGCAACCCATTTACTTCTTGAGCAAGACCTCATTTATGCAAAAACACACTACTCCAGAATTGAGAAGATGGGATTAGCTTTGATTACATAGCTTTACGTTTGAGACCGTATTTCTAGGAGCATCGAGTATAGGTTATCATAGAGTACCCTTTGAAGTTTGTCTTAGGAAAGATGGAGGGATCGGGGAGAATGACAAAATGGGTGGTACAACTAGCAAAGTTTGGACTTGAATATAAGGCTAAAGTTTCGTTAAAAGGCCAAGTAGTGGCAGATTTTCCAGTGGAAGAAAATACATATCTGTTGGTAGAAGAGTTGGAACATATTGAAGAAGAAAAAGAAGCGAACAACCATCCAAGAAGGAAAATCTATGTAGATGGATCTTCAAACCTGGAAGGATCAAGAATAGGAGTAGTACTAATCACTCCTGACAGTTCTAGGATAGAGAAAATAATCAGATTGGGATTCAAAGCATCGAACAATGAAGTGAAATATGAGGCAATGTTACTCGATCTCAATTCATTGACGAGGCTGGGGGTAACTAAGGCTATGGTCTATAGTGACTCATAACTAGTTGTTAACAATATCAATAAGAAATTTGAAGCACGAGATCCTAGGATGCTGTTTTATTTGAACAAAATCAGATCTACCATACTTCGAGCTGGTGAAATCAAGATAGAGCACATACCAATAACAGACAACATACACGCAGATGCCTAGCCTTCATAGCCTCAATGGTGGCATAACAAGATAAGAGAGAACTGCCATTAGCCTACTAAGAAATACCTACGATAGATGAGTCGAAATTGGTCAGTATGATAGCTATAGTAAGATATCAGGGATAGATGAACCCGATTTTTGCTTACCTAAAATTAGGAGTGTTGTCCGACTATCCAAATGAAACAAGACGCGTGAAGAGTATGATGGGTGTGGACACGTGATTTATTCATTTTTGAATATATCATCCACTTTGGGGGATTTTGGAGTCGCCGCCATTCATATTTGAATTGGGTGTGAATAATTACCCGGATTGTATTTTTTGAAAAATCATATTTTTTTTTACATTTAATGACTCTCGTACGGATAAAGTACATTTGGTCCAACCTTTGATTCTAGGTAAGGGGGTCCATTTTATAGAGTAGGGAAGGTGTTAGGCACCCTACTCCATCTACTGTTGGTGGCAACCTCAGATTCGATCAACTTTTGAAAATAAAAATAGAATGAGAGGAATCGAAAAATCTGATATGTGCCCTCAAGTATGAAGGACTTTAATATTGATTCAAACCATTGAGGGCATCTTTATTGAAAAATGGACCCTTTGATGGTTCAAGTCATTGGTGATTTGTATGTAGGTGTAGAGAGGGGGAGAAGTAAAAGAGGAAAGTGGGGAGGAGAGAAGGGGGTGATCCTTGTCCAAACCCACTTTGAACTTGATTTGATATTCTTTATCCTCCCAAAATATGAATCTTCTTTTCTTGATTTTGATATGATAAGGAGTTAGACTTTTGATGGTTGAGGGTTGAGTTGATAAGTTGGGAGAATTGAGGGTTGAGTATGATAGTGAGAGAGAGTGATTTTTCTTATGAGACTTGGGATTGATTTTTTTAGGAGATGAGGGGGGTATTTGTAGGGGTTTAAAGGATATTTTAGGGATATAATGGGGTAAAATGTTAGGAAAGTAGAGAATGACATGAGTTTCGAAGATGGAGGGGTATGAAATTTAGAGTTAAGCTGATGGTGGTTGTGTAATGAACATAAATAGGTGATTTTTGACCCAAATGGTTTGGATCCTACCCAACCCATTTGGGTGAAGTGTTTGGTGAGGGAGATGATGGGTGTTTAAGAAGGTGATTGTGATTGAGTGATATTTGATTTAAGAGAATGAAGGGTGTAAGAGGATGGTTGAGAGGGTGAGGGAGATGGTGACATATGGCAAGATGTGTGGAGATTAGGGATTTAGATTAATTGATGGAAAAGAATGAATGTTTGATTTGAGAGGAGGGTGTAGGTTTAAGTTGTCGAGATGGGTTTGTAGGTAATGATAATTGTAGATTAGGGGAAGGTGATGGTTAGTTAGTAGTGAGTAATGATAGTAGGGAGTAATGATAGTAGGTTAGGAGGAGGTGTAGGTTGATGTGATTTTTTAGAGAAAAAGTAATAGGGCAGTTAATTTTTTTAGAGAAAGGTGATGGGAGTTAGTAGTTTGATGAGGAAAGTGAGATGGGGTGATGACATGTGTCATTTTTAATGAAAAAGTGATAATTGATTTGATGTGGGTAGTTGTTTGTGAGTTAGGGTTATGGGTTGGATATGCATTGGTTATAGGTTTGGGCTTCGTAGTGTTGGGCTTGGGTTTTAGGAGGGTTTTTGGGTTTTAGGAATTGGTTGGGGTCATTTTGGATTGGATTTTTAATGGTGGGTAGGTTTTAGGGTTTAGGTAAAATGGGGTTGAACTTAGGTCAAGGGAGGGGAGATGAGAGATTGATTTAGGAGAGTTGAAGGTTCTAGGCCTCAGGTGAGCTTAGGGTATTTTTAATTCGGGAGCGGAACGATAAAGGTTATGCGAGGTGGTGGGTATCCCAAGTCTCGTTTTTTTAATTTTATTCATTTTTTTGAGGTTTTTTGAAATCATTTATTGATCAAAATGTCACGTGTTGGCAAATCGAGTTTTTAAACCTGTTGGTGAATTTTATTTAAAATAGGGTGTTTTTTGTTTCGAGAGCGGAGCTGTGAAGGTAGGGGTAGGTTAAGTCATTTTTTATGGGTCCACTAGTCCCTTAGGGGCCTTTGGTTCGATTAAAGCGTCACATTTCGATGAATTTAGCTTTTTAGGCCCGTCGACTAATTTTTATTGAAAATCTGGTATTTTTGGGCCCTTTCGAGTGGGGGCCTGTTCAAATGGGGGTGTCTGCAACAGGAAAATGCACTATCTTGGATGGGAAATTGTACGAGAAGTCAATAGGAGGGCTACTCTTACGATGCATATTGCCATGAGAGGTTGGAGACGGAACTCATCGATCTCATTGAGCTGTAAAATATGTTTTTCACCTACAACTTTTAAATCAAAATTCAAGTTCTTTATTGCCCAAAATGTTTTGTGCTCCAGTTCGACCAGGATATGACACATCTTGTCAAAAACCAATCGATAAGGTGACATTTCAATTGGTGTTTTGTAGGTAGTCCGATAGGCCCATAATGCGTCGTCTAATCGCTTGGACCAATCCTTGCGAGATGGGTTCACAGTCTTCTCTAGAATCCGCTTAATTTTCCTATTAGAATTCTCTACTTGACCACTAATTTGCGAATGGTAGGCCGTAGTGATCTTATGAGTTATCCCATATTTAGTTAGACGAGCTTCAAAATATTTATTGTAGATATGAGTACCTTTATCACTAATTATTGCCCAAGGAGTGCCAAAATGGGTAAAGATGTTCTTTCTCAAAAAGTTCAACACCACCTTAACATCATTGGTGGGCAATGCAGCCGCTTCCACCTATTTTGACACATAATCGACTGCCATCAGAATGTAGAGATTATTATAAGAAGAGATGAAGAGACCCATGAAGTCAATTCCCCACACATCAAATATCCCCACCTCCAGAATGTTGTTGAGTGGCATCTCGTGTCTCATTGAAATATTACCAACCTTCTGGTATCGATCACACCTTAAGACAAAGAAATGTGCATCTTTAAACAATGTAGGCCAGTAGAAACCTAATTGTAGCACCTTGGCTGCTATTCTCTCCCTCTAAAATGGCCTCCTTATTTAGAAGAATGACAATATCGAAGTATGTCTTCAATTTCTTCTTTAAAAACACCTCCTTATAATTTGATCCGCACATTTCTTGAACAAGAAAGGCTCATCCCAAATATAATAATTGACATCATACAAGAATTTTTTCTTCTGTTGGGAGCTTAACTCAAGAGGGGGCACTTTGTTGACAATGAAGTTCACATAATCTGCATACCAAGGCAAGTTCTTATGATCACAAGCAAATAATTGTTCATTTATAAATGACTCATTGATCACAATTTCATCATTAACTTCCCCCCCCCCATTTTCTAAACTTGAGAGATGATCCGCCACTTAGTTTTCGGTCCCTTTTTTGTCCCAAATCTCTAAGTCAAACTCTTGTAACAAGAAAACCCACCTAATAAGTTGAGGCTTTGCATCTTTCTTGGCAATTAAATACTTGATTGCAGCATGATTAGTAAAAACAATTACCTTTATCCCGATGAGATATACGGAACTTATCAAATGCAAACACAGCTACTATCAACTCCTTCTTAGTGGTGGTATAATTCAACTATGCATCATTTAATGTATTGCTAGCATAATATATAGTATGAAAAATCCAATTTTTCTATTGGCTAAGAATCGTTTCTATAGCAAAATTGCTAGTGTCACACATAAGCTTGAATGGGAGACTTCAATCTAGGGCAACAATGATGGGCACTGACACTAACCTGGATTTCAAGATCTAAACACCTCAAGACATTTTTCATCAAATTTGAAAATCACTTCTTTTTCTAACAAACTATAAAGTGGTTTAGAGATCTTCGAGAAGTCTTGAATAAAACATTAGTAGAACTGGCATGGCCCAAAAAGCTTCGAACTCCCTTTATGGAAGATGGTGGTGGTAGTTTCTCAATATTCTCAATCTTTGCTCTATCCACCTCAATTCCCTTAATTGATACTCGATGGCCGAGGACAATTCCTTCTTGCACTATGAAATGACATTTTTTCCAATTCAATACAAGATTCGTTTCTTCACATCTTTTGAGAACTAATGCCAAATTATCCAAGTAAATATCGAAAGAATCACCAAATATCGAGAAGTCATCCATGAATACCTCAATAAAGTGTTCCACTATGTTAGAAAAAATTTCCATCATACACTTTTGAAATGTCGTCGGTGTATACAAAGTCCGAAAGGCATCCTACGAAATGCAAAAGTTTCGTAGGGACAAGTGAACGTTGTATTTTCCTAATCTTCAGGTGCTATAGCAATCTGATTGTATCCTGAATACCTATCTGAAAGCGCCCTCGATCTGCGGGGTGCGCGGATCTGCTTTTGACCCTTGAGGTTTGGGAGTCGCCACCTAGTTATTGTGGTCTAAGAACCAAACTGACTCTAAAATGGATAAAAACTAATCTACTACAGAAAATCTGAATCCGGGGATCATGTTACGGGGTTGGAAGGTGTTAGGCACCAACCCCGCCCGGCCATTGCCGGTCTCTACTTATCCCAAATAAAACTACATCGCTAATGACAAACCTAGATTAAAAAAATAAAAATAAAAAACTTACCTTCGATCTGCAAAAGTGTTATTCCCTCAGATCTGGTGAGAATGGTTCATTATACCGTATTCCTTACTTAGTTCTATCTCCGGATCTGATTTCTGATCTCCGAGATAAGGTATCTCCTTCTTGGATCTGGGTGCTTCGAATTTGTTGTGAATTTCTGGGATATTTTTGAGAGGTTTTTGGGTGTTTTTTTTGACTAAAATCAGAGCAGGGGTGTTAGGTGAGGAGTTGGGGCTCCAAAATTAGGGTTTTGGAGAGGTTGTGGAGGCTTCTTCACCTACTTTTCCTAAGGTTTTTTCTTTGATACGAAAATAGGGTGTGGAAGCTCCTATTTATAAAGTTTTTTAGGAGAATTAGGGTTTCATTAGGGTTTCTTTTAGGGTTTTAATTAGGGTTTAGACTTTGGTATCATGAAATGGACTTAGTCTTTAGGGTTTTAATTTAGAGTTTTGACTTTTAGTCTTATGAAATTGACTTGATTAGTTTAGATTAGGATTTTGATTTAGGGTTTTGACTTTTAGTCTTATGAGATTGACTTGATTAGTGTTTTGATTTAGGGTTTTGACTTTAGTCTTATGATATTGACTTTAATACTTTGACTTTAGTTTTTTTGGTTGACTTTAATGTTTTGACTTTAGCCTTACTTGACTTTAGTCTTACTTGACTTTAGTCTTACTTGATTGACTTTAATGTTTCTTTTTATATTTTTTAATGATTTATTAATTTCAAAATTTTTAATTATTAAAGTTGTAAAATTACCGTTTTGCCCTCGGAGAGGATTTTTTACGTTTTAAGTCGTTTTTCAATGTTCCAGGATGTTTTGAAATCCGTTTCTCGTAAGGAATTCAATGGAAAAGTTGATTTTTGTCATTTATGGAATTTTTTGTGTGAAATGATCGTGAATTTTATGAGGGGTATTTTTGTAATTTTGTCAAATTTTGTGAAAATTGGTGAAATGATTTATTTGATTTCGATTTTTTGTTTTATGTGTTTGAATGGGTTTTCCTAAGCGTAATGTAGGCTCTAGGGTTGTTTTGATATTAGGGGTATTTTGGTAATTTGGTCATTTTTAGTGATTTTTATTGTGAAGCTTCTTTTTGGTTTGCAAGATGATAATTTCTATGTTTCTGGGGTCGTATTTACCTAGCGTAGCGTGGTTTCTAAGTTTTGTCAATTCGAGATACCTCATTCGAATTTCTGAAACATATCTGGTAACAAAATGAAGCATTGGAATAAACATCCATCATTGGGAACCTTTGCGATCGGGTTGACGAGTTGATTAATCAGGCGAGTGCAAAAATGGGGTGTGTACACTATCCAAGAAACAATAATAAGAATGCTCTGTTAGTCTATCAAGTATCTGATCAATGAATGACAAAGGAAAATGATATTTCTGAGTGGTTTTATTTAACTTCCGATAATCCATACAAACATGCCACCCAGTCACTGTCCTTGTCGGGATAACTATATTATTATGATTCGTCGCAATAGTCATTCCTTTCTTATTTGGTACACATTGCACTAGACTAACCCATAAGCTATCAGAAATATGATAAATTATGCCTGCATCAAGCCACTTTAGAATCTCATTTTTCACCACCTCCTTCTTAATTGGGTTAAGCCGACGTTGGTGCTCAATAGAGGGCTTATGATCATCCTCCATAAGGATTTTGTGCATACAAATAGAAGGACTAATACCCTTAATAACTTGTCTTCCTGTTCAATCTCAGGAGAGGTAGAAATAATAACCGGCAAAACGGACGATTCACCAAATAAAAAAAGCTCAAATGACAAGGAAGAGGCTTGAGTTCTAGTGATGGCGGTTTTTGAATTGAAGGTTTCAAATGAGAACCAAATGATGGCACTTCTAACAATTGAAACTCCGACTTAGAACGAGTGAATTTTGGTGTAGCCTCCAAGTAGTTCACCAACTCCAAACACTCCAAATCATCTTCATTGTATGCATGAAGGATTGCTAATTCAAGTTGGTTAGATGGGAGTGTTTCTTCATGATTATATCGAACACATGTGTCTATTACATCAATTCTATAGCAATTTTTAGGCTCTTTATTGGGGAACTTAATAGCTTTGAAAACATTATACTTTATCTCTTGATCTTGAACTCTCATAGTAAGCTCCCCCTTTTGCATATCAATAAGAATTCTACTTATGACTAAGAATGGTCTGCCAAGAATGAGTAGAACCTCCCTATCCTCCTCCATATCAAGAACAATAAAATTCTTAGGGAATATAAATTTGTCAATCTTAACAAGCACATCTTCAATAACCCCCCTTAGATACTTCAATGATTTATCCACTAACTGGAGTATCATAGTAGTAGGCCTGGTTTCTCCCAATCCCAATTTTTGAAATATAGACAGTGGCATTAGATTAATACTAGCCCCCAAATCACACAAAGTTCTACCAGAGAATTGATTACCTATGGTGTACAATATAGTAAAGCTCCCTAGATCCTTGAGCTTTACTGGAAGTTTCCTTTGAATGATAGCACTACATTTTTCAGTCAAACCCACTGTTTCGAATTCACTCAATCACATCTTTTTAGTTAAGATATCTTTCATAAACTTGACATAACTTGGCATTTACTCTAAAGTTTCAACGAATGGGATATTAATATACAACTTTTTGAAGACATTCTGAAACCTTGCAAACTACTCAAGTTTTTGCTTCCTGAGACGCTAAGGAAATGATGGGGTGGGTTGTAAGGAATAATGTTTTCCAAGCCCGGCTTTTTGTACTTCTGCATTGTAGCTTCCTTTTCTTGTTCACCTTACTCTTCAGAAATTGTTTCTTCTACCACTGAAACATCCGGATCCTTTGGTTACTTGATAACATCATTAAGCTCTTTTCCACTCTTCAATGTGATAGCCTTGCAGTGCTCTTTGCCATCTCTATTCGAATTAGTCTCTATATTGCTAGGCAAGGTTTCTTGAGGGCTTTTGTTAATCATTAAAGCAAGCTAACCCAACTGGATTTCTATATTTGGGATAAAAGTTGCTTGGCTCTGAAGTTGATTTCAAGTTTTCGTCATGAACTAATTAGTGTTAGTTCCCATTTGGTGCACTAGATCTTCCAAAGAAGGTTTTTTTTCCGCTAAGAGGATCTTAAGGATGATAACCCAATGAAAACATGGGCTTTGCAGATGAAGAGATTGCAGCTTGATTGTTGTTACTCCAAAAGAAGTTTGGATGATTTTTCCAGCCCAGATTGTAGTAGTTAGAGTGTGGATTATTCTGCCTGTTACCAATAAAATAGAGAGACTCTGGATTATTAGGGCATACATCTCCTGAATGATTGTCTCCACAAATCTCGTATGTAACAATAGGGGTTTGAATGACATGAACTCCAAATTAATCAAACTTTTTAGATAAGGAGGCCACTTAAGCAGTCAAAGCAGTAAGAGCATCTAATTCATGCACTCCTATTGTTCTTATTGGATTCATCCTCTCTGTATGGTACTGGAAGTTGTTAGAAGCCATCTTCTCCAATAAATTATACCCAACCTCAAATGACTTTGTCATAACAGATCCACCTGCTGCAGCATCAATACTTGTTCTGATAGATCCAACCAACCCATTGTAGAAAGTTTGGATGATCAACCAGTATGGTAAAACATGATGAGGACATCTCTGAAGTAGATATTTATACCTCTCCCAGGCTTCATAGAGAGACTCACTGTCCAACTACATGAAAATAACGATATCATTATTCAACTTTGTAGTTTTTGAAGGTGAAAAGTATTTAACAACTTTTTTGTCAAGTCATCCCAAGTGGTGATAGACTCCCTTGGCAATGAGTTCAGCCAATTTTTAGTTGTCCCTCAATGAGAATGAAAATAACTGCAACCGAAAGGCATCATCATCGATACTGTTATACTTGAAAGTGGAATATATTTCCAAAAAATTAGCTAAATGCACATTGGGGTCTTCCACATGTAAACCCTTAAATTGGTATGTTTGTACCATTTGAATAGTAGCTGGTTTGAGCTCAAAGTTAATGGCTTGCATTACTGGACGACGAATACTAGTGTGAATCCCATCCACCAATGGAACAACATAGTCCGGCATAGATTTAGGACCTTCATTACCATTATTTTGATTGGGCATTGTACGATGTTAAGAAGCTTCTCGCTTATTTTTTCTATTTCTTCAACAAGTTTTCTTGATCTCAAGATCAAAAGAAACAAGCTCCTGAAAGCGCCCTCGATCCGCGAGGTGCGCGGATCCGCTTTTGACCCTTGAGGTTTGGGAGTCGCCACCTAGTTATTATGGTCTAGGAACCAAACTGACTCTAAAATGGATAAAAAAAACTAATCTACTACAGAAAATCTGAATCCGGGGATCATGTTACGGGGTTGGAAGGTGTTAGGCACCAACCCCACCCGGCCAATGCCGGTCTCTACTTATCCCAAGTAAGACTACATTGCTAATGACCAAAATCTAGATAAAAAAATAGAAAAATGTTACCTTCGATACGCAAATGTTCTATTCCCTCAGATCTGGTGAAACTGCTCCTTGTACCGTACTCCTTGCTTTGTTCTATCTCCGGATCTGATTTCTGATCTCCGAGGTAAGGTATCTCCTTCTTGGATCTGGATGCTTTGAATTTATTATAGATTTTTCAGGGGTTTTTGAAAGGTTTTTAGGTGTTTTTTTAGGTTAAAATCAAAGTAGGGGTGTTAGGTAAGGAGTTGAGACTCCAAAATTAGGGTTTTGGGGAGGTTGTGGAGGCTTCTTCACCTACTTTTTCTAGGGTTTTTTCTTTGATACGAAAATAGGGTGTGGAGGCTCCTATTTATAAAGTTTTTTAGGAGAATTAGAGTTTGATTAGGGTTTCTTTTAGGGTTTCAATTAGGGTTTAGACTTTGGTCTCATGAGATGGACTTAATCTTTAGGGTTTTAATTTAGGATTTTGACTTTTAGTCTTATGAGATTGACTTGATTAGTTTAGATTAGATTTTTGACTTTAGTCTCACGAGATTGAATTGATTAGTTTAGATTAGGGTTTTGATTTAGGGTTTTGACTTTAGTCTTATGAGATTGACTTTAATATTTTGACTTTAGTCTTTCTTGGTTGGCTTTTAATATCTTGACTTTAGTCTTTCTTGGTTGACTTTTAATATCTTGACTTTAGTCTTACTTGATTGACTTTAATGTTTCAATTTACGTTATATAATGATTTATTTATTAATTTCAATTTTTTTATTAAAGTTGTAAAATTACCGTTTTGCCCTCGGAGAGGATTTTTTATGTTTTAAGTTGTTTTTCAATGGTCCAGGATGTTTTGGAATCATTTTTCATGTTGGTTTTTATCATTTATGAATTTTTTTGTGTGAAATGATCGTGAATTTTATGAGGGGTATTTTCATAATTTTGTCAAATTCTGTGAAAATTAGCGAAATGATTTATTTGGTTTAGATTTGTTGTTTTATGTGTTTGAATGGGTTTTCCTAAGCGTAATGTAGGCTCTAGGGTTGTTTTGATGTTAGGGGTATTTTGGTAATTTGATCATTTTTAGTGATTTTTATCGTGAAGCTTCTTTTTGGTCTGCAAAATGATGATTTCTATGTTCCTAGGGTCGTATTTTCCTAGCGTATCGTGGTTTCTAAATTTTGTCAGTTCGAGATACCTCATCCGGATTTCTGAAACATATCTGGTAACAAAATAAAGCATTGGAATAAACATCCATCATTGGGAACTATTGCGATCAGGTTGACGAGTTGATTAATCAGGCGAGTGCAAAAATGGGGTGTTTACAGATGCCCCTCTTTGGCAGAGGGTTGAAGCAAACTAGATAGCAAATCTATTTCGGTAGATAGTGCGATATCCGAATGCCAAAGCTAGTGACAATTCATTTTTGTAGCCTGATTTGGTGGTTCGTCAGGGCGTCCAGATCCTTGAAGATAAGTTCTCCCTGGACTAAAAATGTCAAATCCTCAAATTTTAAAAAATTCTCCTTGACTTATGCTAACATGCACGTGTGTGCAATGGTGTGATGCTCACGAAATAATCTATCGGATCATTGAGATTAATCCCTCCTCGATAACAACAAATGTCAAGTCCTGGAGATCTTCTCTCGCCAACAATGATGATTCAAACTGGAATGTATATATGCAATGAAATCAATCATACGATATTTGAATTATGAAAAGTTTGAAAAAATGAGATAATCATAACACAATCAGAATCAGGTGATGTAGGAACTTCATTAAATCCTATCAAAATTCTTTTTTTTTTTTAGAGTAAGAAAAAGTTTGAGTCTCGTTTATCGGACTCGCGTTAAGGTTGATAGGAACTTACAAATCCTGTTAAAAAGTGGAGTCTCGTTTCTCGGACTCGAACTGAGGTTTATAGGAACTTAAACAATCCTATTTCAAATGGTTGGAGTCTCGTTTTTCGGACTCGAACTGAGGTTTACAAGAACTTAAACAATCCCGTTAATTCATTCTATGATTCAAACAAAGCTGGGGTCTCGTTTCTCGGACTCTAGCTAAGGTTTATAGGAACTTAAAAAATCCTATTAATTCACAGTTGGAGTCTCGCTTGTCGGACTCGAACTTGCTGGAGCCACGTTTCTCGGGCTAAGGTTTGCAGGAACTTAAACAATCTTGTTAACTCATTTTATGATTCAAAAACGGTTAGAGTCTCGTTTCTCGGACTCGAACTTGCTGGAGCCACGTTTCTCGGGCTTGGGTTCGCAGGAATTTAAACAATCCTATTAACTCATTTTATGATTCAAAGGAGCTGGAGTCTTGTTTCTCGGACTCGAACTCAATGGAGCCACGCTTCTCGGGCTTGGATCAATTAAAGATTCAGTATTATCGAACTCAACGATTAAGAAATTGACCTTTTATTGGCTTATCATGCATCTGGATTCATAATTATGATTGGGCTTCGCCGGACTTTTAAGCTTTTGAATAAGATTTTTCCTTTTGATCATGGGATCAAGAATGCAAATTTCATAATCGAAGTTAGTCTCAAAAATGCCCCTAGTTTCAAGGTTGACTTACATCTGAAACTTGACTGTGAAACTGATGGGCTGGATTACATTTGAAAAGTATGGAAAAGGGACTACGGACTCCAATAAATGAAAGACAAAAGAATTGACATTCCTTTAAATTCAAGACTCTTGAGATTATCATATGTGCAATAAGGAAATGATCATTCTCTTTCGAATTTCTTTTTGAAAAATGCTTGAGCTGGGCTTTGATAAATATTGAAATATAAGATCTTCCTCTTTAAAGTGGTCAATGAACCTACATTTCCCATTAGCAGACGCTACTAAAGATCTTGCAATGTTCAAAAGAAAGGATTCTGAGTTTCTTCAACTTCAACATTGTCTTGAACAATTTTCTACATTCTCCAACTTCTGTGTAAGCTTTTATTCTGAATTTTCTTTCTTGGTGGGATCTTTCCTCCGATTTGATGATGCCCTAATTTTTTCCTAGATCGCCTCTTTAGGTTTTCAATCTAGCGGGCTTTGTTTTTTTTTTGTGTTATGCCTTAACTTTTGCCTAAGTCGTCCTTTCGGATTTTCAACTTAGCGGGCTTCTTTGTTTTTGATGATCTTGGATACTTAACTTGACAACCTTTGGTTCTCTGGACCTTAACCAAATCAATTAACATTCAGGAGGACTTAGTAGGTGGGCTTAGGACATGGTTTAGAAAGAAAATGTATAAGGCTCAACTTCCCAAAATGCCCGTAGTATGACATTCTCTTTTTTAGACAACTCTCTTAAGTCTCTTTCTTTCTAATGCCCCTAGTTAGGCATTTTTGTCTTCATTTTTTTATTCTTTTTTTTTTCAATGCCCCTAGTTTGGGTTTCTTTTCTTTTCCTTCAATTCTTTTGATTCTCTTCTTCTAATACCCCTTTTTTGGTATTATTTTCTTTTGCACATTTCAACAAGATGTTTTCCCTTTCGATGACACTTTCCTTAAGAGAATGTATATTTTGTTTTTTGTTGTGACCGGGCCTGAAGTAACTTCTCAGGTTGCCTACGTACCCGAAATCATTTTTTTTTCTTTTTGGGATCAGGTCAAAACGTAGTTCATACAAGATTTCCCTCCCAAGGTTAGTTGGTATGGTTTAGAAAGAGAAAGACTATTGAATTTTTTTAGAGGCTGCAAGGGGCTAAAGAGGGTCATTTTTCTTTCTTGGCAAGATAAGAGAATAGTTTGGCCAAAGAAGGCCTCCTTTAGTGAAAGTTATTTGATCTGGTCAAGGTTCTGGGAACTCAATGTCTTGATTACTTTGTCGAGCGAGATCTTCTTTTGAGAATAAACCGCTTTCAATCTTCTTTTGAGAATGAACTGCTTTCAATCTTCTTTTGTAAAATATGATTAAGTTTTCCGCATTCGACTGTTCACTTCTTCTATAACTCCGAGAAAATCCTTTATCCTTTATGAGAGATTCCTTCTTACAAATCTTGGCATCTTTGTCGACGGTTTCAATTACATCATTCTTGATGATCTTTGGCTTTGATGTTCACTCTTGACAATAAGTTCTGATCCATTTTGATGCAATCCGAAAGGTAAAATAGTGTTCGGATTTACCATATCCTCATGAGATCATGCGAAAACACTACTGAATTTCTTAAATAAATTCATCATTTTCTCATATTCTTTTGAGGATAATGTAGTACCAATATGCACTTCTTGAGTGTACTCTCCTATTCCAATATTTATCAAGTTCAATTAGTGAGCTCTGAGTCATTCTTCATGTTAGATTTTATGTTCACATTATTATTGCACGCATGATAATCAAAAGCTTATTTACTTTATTGGAATAAAAAGACATAGACCTACCAACTTGACTAAAAAATAAATCTTAATATAATGGAACTGACCGACTGAATTTAGAGACTGACGCAACTGACACTTAAGGAAAAAAAATTGAAAATAGGGATATGATTCTGAATGGAAGGACACAGCGCTAGGGTCTATGCCACTTTGGATATCTTCATGAGGGATGATTCAGGCTCGTTCGCTTTTGCCATACCTTCATGTTCTGATTCAAGCTTGTTTGACGCTGAATAACTCATTACTTTCATATTGTCCTTGTTTTTCAGTTCTGTCATTGTCTTAGGGCAGATGAGCCCATTCTGGCATGATAAAGATGCACTATCAAGACCAATCAAGCGGATAAAAGAAGCTGGGTCAACTGATTCAGGTCTGGACATGGATATTAGATTCAGAGTAGGAGGGGGTTGATTTTGAAAAGTAGGCAAAGGGTTAGTTTTGACATTAGGCGCGGTAGGAGCAGGTATGGTAACTTTCCTTTGTTCGATAAGGTCTTGGATAGCATGGCGGAGGGTAATGCACCTATCCAGAACATGGCCGGGCATTTGATGGAATTCACATAATTGCCCATTGTCCAAGTTTGGAGGGAGAGGGTTAGGCAACAGCTTGGGTTGTAACGGTGTCAACAGTCCCCTTTTCATTAGTTTTTGTTAGACAACACTAAGGGACATCCCGAGATTGGAGAATTGTCTCCTAGGCTTGGCTTGTGAGGATTGAGTGGCTTGAGGAGCTAGGGCAAAAGAGGTGTGGGCCACTTGCAAGGAATTTGTACTGGGTTTGAAGTGTTTGGGTTTTGACTCAGACGAGTTGCCAAAAAGTCCCGAAGAGTAGGCATCCTCGACTTGGTTTCCGGCTTCAAGAAGAGATTGAAATGTAGGCAAGTATTGAGGCATCAAGTACTTGGCATAATTGGGAGTAAGATTCCTAAGGATGATCTTAACTTGCTCTTTTTCTTGAGGTCGGTCCCATAACTGAGCGAGTTTAGCTCTCCATCGAGCAATGAATTCTGTGAAGGTTTCCCCGGGCTTCTGCTTAGTTGTTTCTAGATCTCTTCTTGTGAGTTCAATGTCCGTGTTAAAGGAGTATCGACCAATGAACTCTTTCATCAATTCATGCCATGTTCTTACTCGAGATGAGTTTAGTGACATTAACCAGCGTAAGGCAGGACCTGTAAGGGTTCTCTGAAAAAGTTGGGCCATCTGTTCTTCACTCAGACCCTGAGACTGCATGATGCCGACATATATTTTCAAGTGAGTCCTAGGGCATCCAGTCCCATCAAATTTATCCACATCTGGCATTGTGAACTTTTCTGACAGACGGACTGTAGGAAATAATGTCATTGCCCCTAATCCAAGGGCGAGATCGTCAGGATCCTTGATATTCTTCAATGCAGTTTCTACCTGAGTTATTCGATGAGCTAATACATGGTCAAAGGACACTTGATCATCTTCAAAATCTTCAACCAGATCAAACACGGCCTGAGGTTCTACAACTTTATCTTTTTTTTTTCAGTCTTCAAGGTCTCAATTTGTGTCTGGACAGAAGCAATAATCTGCGCTTGAAAGGAGTCCAAAATCTGACGGAGTGTTGCTTCATCCATTGTACTTGTTTCTTCTTGTGGAGAGTGTTGACTACTTGGGCTTGACAAAGGTACTCTGGTGAGACGACTCTTTTCACGGATCCAAAGTGGTATGGTTGGTTTAGAACGCCGAGAAGCAATTATTACCTAATTGGAAGTAAATCAGGATCAACTATTGACTCGGAAGGTTGGATTCTTAACGACATGATAAAAAGAAATTTGACATGATTTAGCCTAAGTCCGGTTGTAAACATTAAGTCCAAATGCATTATAAGTCTATAAAGACCACAAGGGTGAAAGAAGTTAATTACGGGTCTACCCTTGGTTGGGGTTGAACCTTGGGTCAGACTAATTAGTTTGACCTCCTGATTGCATCTTTTCGGTATGAGCTAGGTTGAATCTTTGAACCTAAAAACCAATTGGTCTAACCGATTTGATGTTGTTCAGTTAGATCCATTTGTCAATTGGGGCAACTGGTTTAATTAGTTCAAATTGATTGGTGCATTTTACCAATTGGGTCGGACCGATATTACGGGTTTAATTTGAACGGTGTAGATCGGTCCGCCCACTTACTTTTTGGTTAGATTAAATGGAGCAACCCGGAAACACCCACGATAAGTTCGAGTCGTGGCCTACAGGGAAGGTTTCTAGACTCTAAGTTTACTACGTGCAATGCATTTTTATCTGGCCACCCCTGCCCAAATACACCTATATACCTCTCGATATGTGGTGACTTGGTTTGATATACCGTATAGGTGATAATCTAAAACCTCAACTCACTTCTCTGAAGCAAAAAATAGCCAGTTTGATCTCCGATTGAGAGGTGGCGCACAATGCTGAGCAAGGGCCCACTTAAATACCTCTCGTTTAGAATAGACGTAGTCTATCCCCCTCGTACAGTAGGGTACAGCGGGGCAAGATCTCGCTTAGGCACCGGTTTTGACCAAGAAGTGCAATTGATATACTTAGATTATTTTTCATACCTACGGGTACGAGTCAAGAGTTGTAGCTTTCATAAATGGTTTGGCATCCCACGAGGGGACCGACCACGTACTAGTATTACGTTGGTAATCGGAACATGTGACTGTGTGGCTTACAATAGGTCAAAGGCTCAGGTCGCTCCAGCCTGGGTGCATCAATATATCTCTCAGAATCACCTGATCAGACGGTATTGATGCCCCAGTTTGATATACCCTAAGGTACGTGACTGGAGTTGTGGTTTTCATGAATGACGTCGCATCTCCGAAGATTCCGGGCCACGCACTAGTGCCACGTTGGCTATATGGGACGTGTAAGTGGGTAAAACAGTAAACGTGCATGTGGTGTGCGCAAAGCAGGGTGGGGTGTGCCCGGGGCCTTTTCAAATAAATAGGTCCATAGGCCTAATCAAACCATCACAACATAAATATCATATGAATATTACCCACATAATTCATCACATCAAGATTAAGATCAAAGCATGCATATCAAAAAATATCTATCAAGATCATGGCAAATCAATTAATGAGTATGACATATAATAATTAATCAAACAAACATTGCAATAGGCATAATTTTTATAATTTTTAAGGTCCAATCAATGATCACTTTTGGGTGATCCAAAATAAATCGAGATTCCAATAGATGTTACATTGATGATAGAATGACAATGGTCTACGTTTTGTTAAGAGGTTCCCAGACTTAATTCTCACTAAAATATTCTGTAAAAACGTTTTCATATTGCTGTCCCAACCTTCATTCAGCAATAATTTCAGATTTACAGATTGAACTTGCATCGATGATATCTAAGGCTTCCGATAACGAAATCGAGTGAACTCAAATTCTAAATTAATCTACTCGATGAGATCTACGTTTTATTAACAGGTTCCCAGACTTAATTCTCACTAAAATTTTTTGTTTAAACGTTTTAACATTACTGTCCCAACCTTCATCATTCCATCATTTTCATATGTCAATTTGAATCTTTCATTATTTAAGGGTTATCAAAAAAGTGATCCCTAATTGGAAAAAAATGCAATACCCAAAATCATCTACAATCAAGTCACAAAAATAAATAAACAGAAAAAATAAATAAAATAAATCGAAATGAATAATAAATAAAAAAAAAACTAGGTCATCTTGGCAATGCTCCCATACTTGGGATTTTTCAAGTTTGATCCTCAATAGTCCCCAGTGGAGTCGCCACTAAAAGCGCCCTCGATCCGCGGGGTACGCGGATCCGCTTTTGACCCTTGAGGTTTGGGAGTCGCCACCTAGTTATTATGGTCTAGGAACCAAACTGACTCTAAAATGGATAAAAAAATTAATCTAATACAGAAAATCTGAATCCGGGGATCATGTTACGGGGTTGGAAGGTGTTAGGCACCAACCCCGCCCGGCCAATGCCGGTCTCTACTTATCCCAAGTAAGACTACATTGATAATGACCAAAATCTGGATAAAAAAATAGAAAAATGTTACCTTCGATACGCAAAGGTTCTATTCCCTCAGATCTGGTGAAACTGCTCCTTATACCGTACTCCTTGCTTTGTTCTATCTCCGGATCTGATTTCTGATCTCCGAGGCAAGGTATCTCTTTCTTGGATCTGGATACTTTGAATTTATTATAGATTTTTCGGGTGTTTTTTAAAGGTTTCTAGGTGTTTTTTTAGGTTAAAATCAAAGTAGGGGTGTTAGGTAAGGAGTTGAGACTCCAAAATTAGGGTTTTGGGGAGGTTGTGGAGGCTTCTTCACCTACTTTTTCTAGGGTTTTTTCTTTGATACGAAAATAGGGTGTGGAGGTTCCTATTTATAAAGTTTTTTAGGAGAATTAGACTTTGATTAGGGTTTCTTTTAGGGTTTCAATTAGGGTTTAGACTTTGGTCTCATGAGATGGACTTAATCTTTAGGGTTTTAATTTAGGATTTTGACTTTTAGTCTTATGAGATTGACTTGATTAGTTTAGATTAGGGTTTTGACTTTAGTCTCATGAGATTGAATTGATTAGTTTAAATTAGGGTTTTGATTTAGGGTTTTGACTTTAGTCTTTCTTGGTTGGCTTTTAATATCTTGACTTTAGTCTTTCTTGGTTGACTTTTAATATTTTGACTTTAGTCTTAGTTGATTGACTTTAATGTTTCAATTTACGTTATATAATGATTTATTTATTAATTTCAATTTTTTTATTAAAGTTGTAAATTTACCGTTTTACCCTCGGAGAGGATTTTTTATGTTTTAAGTTGTTTTTCAATGGTCCAGGATGTTTTGGAATCAATTTTTCATGTTGGTTTTTATCATTTATGAAATTTTTTGTGTGAAATGATCGTGAATTTTATGAGGGGTATTTTCATAATTTTGTCAAATTCTGTGAAAATTAGCGAAATGATTTATTTGGTTTAGATTTGTTGTTTTATGTGTTTGAATGGGTTTTCCTAAGCGTAATGTAGGCTCTAGGGTTGTTTTGATGTTAGGGGTATTTTGGTAATTTGATCATTTTTAGTGATTTTTATCGTGAAGCTTCTTTTTGGTCTGTAAAATGATGATTTCTATGTTCCTGGGGTCGTATTTTCCTAGCGTATCGTGGTTTCTAAGTTTTGTCAGTTCGAGATACCTCATCCGAATTTCTGAAACATATCTGGTAACAAAATAAAGCATTGGAATAAACATCCATCATTGGGAACCATTGCGATCGGGTTAACGAGTTGATTAATCAGGCGAGTGCAAAAATGGGGTGTCTACAGCTCCGAAGTTCCCGTACTACACATACACTAGCCAAGCACTTGCAAAACAAAGAAAGTTTAGTCTAAAATCAGATATGATTTAATTAGGTGCTGATTGATTCAGCTTCTTAAAACTGCTGTCAGCTTCTGCTGTCAGAATCTGCTGTCTGAATCTGCTGTCAGAATCTGAAAAGCTGAAAAACTTGTTTGATAGAGCTTTTTAAAACTGCTGTGCTGTTGACTAGAATCTGGTAATTACTGTTTGATATAGCTTCTAAAATCTGCTGTAGTAGGGTAAAATGACCAGAATGCCCTTAAGGTTGATAATGCAACTAGAACGCATAAAAATTATCAGAATACCCCTATACATATATAATTACACTAAATATATATAAATATAATAAAATTTTATAAAAAATTAAAAAAATAATTATTTTAATTTTAAAATGTTTATAATTCTAAAAAAAATTATAGAAAAATTTATAATTTTTAGAAATTTCGGCAGCATCTCCTCTTAAAAATAGACATATAAAATTTTCCTGATAAAAAAAATACCTGCATAATACACAATCCAATATAATGTACGCAGAATGCATCAAAAATTACTAAAATACCCTTATAAATATATAATTACACTAAATATAGATAATTGTTGTATGTGTGTTGTGTGTGTGTGTGTGTTCTCAGTCTTACGGTAGTCATTGACCTAGGACTGCTCATTTCAATTACTATTGAACTAACAATTTTTCAAAGTTTTTTGGATCCCAACTTTTCAAAAGGTAATTATTGCAACTCTTCAATATGGTACACAACATTTGAAACAAAAAATGTCACTTTCAAATATTATTATACATCTTACAATCCCCCACTAGATTGTGATATTAGAAACATCCTTGCCGAAGAATACATATTTTAATGCATCAAAGAAGGCACTTTCTACGTGACAGTGAAAAACAAGTTTATGGTAGGGATCCAAAATAAGACAAAGTGATCATAGAATGTGGATGATCATTAGCAACAATGGGGCCTTATTGTCCCTTTCAAATTGCAATGTTGTAGTAGATGGCAACATTCTTCTATATTCTTCAAATTGCAATTCCAAACCAATAAAATCAAATTGACCCAACCCATATCATTAGTCAAATCCAAATCCAAATTCAAAACAAAACCAACAAAAATGCCCTCTCTTTTTTTATCAAAAAAGAAAAAAAAAGAATGAATTACAGATTAAATAAGATCTGAATGAATTAATGAAATGAGTCTTTAAAAAATAGGAAATTAAGATATGGTAGGTTCGAATTATAGCGTACTTAGCGAAGAACACTTATCGACCCTAACAGAAAAAAAATTCTGTTAATCCAACAAATTCCCAACAATTTCATCAAGAATCATTCACAATTGTTCAAGTTCTATAGAAATTTCTTCTATGATTTTATTTAAATAAAAATATACCAAGAAATTACAATCAACCCTAACAGAATAAAATTTCTGTTAATCCAACAGAAATATGCAATTTCTGTTAATCCAACAAATTCCCAGCAATTTCGTCAAGAATAATGCACAAAAATTGAAATCAATGGGAGAGAGAAAGAGAGAGAGCTCACAGAGATGGGAAAAATGCGTCGATCGAAAAAGGGGTCAAACGAAGTTTCTGATTTCAATCGGACTTCAAATCGTCGTCTTCAATGTCGTCGATCGCAAACGGGGTCGTCAATGGCGGCGATCTTCGTCGATGTCTTGATCGGGGTTAAATTCAACGATGAAAGGTGTCGATCGATGGGTTTTTGCATTTCAAATGGGTTTACCGCGCGTCGCCGTCGATGAGTTTTGCTTGAATGAAGTTAGCGTCGTCGTCGTCGATAGGTTAGATCGGTGCTGTGGTGGTGGTCGTCGTCGATGAGTTCAGTCGGCTGGTGCTGTCGAAATCGATGGTTGAGGAAACCCATTCGGTGAACGAAGTTATTATCGCGGACAGACGATGGAAATTTTAATAATGTCGAAGGGTATAATAGTCATTTCACTTAATTGCGTTTAAACGCTGTTGCGCGAAGCGTCTCTCGTCCACTTTTCAAAACAGCGGTGAAAATTGGTAAATTGCGTTAAAACGCACGAAACGCAAATTTTAAAAGCTCTATCAAACACACAAAAAATTGCAAACCGCCGTTTTTTGACGCAAACGCAGATAAATCTGCGTTTAGAAGCGCAATCAATCGCCCCCTTAATATTAACAAAAAAGATTAATAAATTAATCCCCAACAGTAGCGCCAAAAACTTGTTTTCAATTTTACGTACGCAAGTATACGTATCAAAACAAGTGATAATTTATTAAAAATAAACTCTCATAAAGGATGCATATACAACTTGAATATATGTCTATCTCAAATTAACATATGTTATTCTATCAATGCCATCGACGCAAAACAACTATGTTGATATTATTAAGGTTCACTAATTAAATTTAATCATGAAAGAAAAAAAGAAAATTAATCAAGCATCATGAATGGGTTCCATTATAATCCTAGAATGAAAATTAGTTCATCATTGAAAATAAAACGTAATCACACAAGTATTCAATCATTCTTGGAGATTACAAGGATCAAGCGAAGAGATAAAGTTTAGGAAAATAAAAAATCTAGAGTTGATCTCCAATTCTCGTCCTCCTTCTCAACCTTGTGCCTCTAAGAAAATCCAAAATTTTTGAATCTTTTAAAAGTCTTAATTTTTCCTATTTATAAGTATGGAGTCATTATGGTTAATTGTCCCAAAATTCACTTTTAATTCAGCCCCAAAAATCAATGATTAATGCTAAAACGTTACCGGGTTACGACTTTAAAACATGCTATGCCGCGGTCCTTCGTATTTTATCTCCGTGCTGTGTAATTCTTGAACTCACGCTATGGCTTCACTTGCTATTAAGTTGCGGCTTGATGACTTTTTAGCTTGTATGCATATTCTTGTTCTTTCGAGAGTGAATCAATTTGGAGCCAGACTTTCTTCTAAGTGTTGGCAATTATCCCAATGTTTCATAATGTTCCTAAGTTACAAAATGAACATAAAAACCAAATAAAAATATAAAATCACACAAAAATATAAAACAAACTAAACTTAAATAAAAACAACTAAAAGACTTTAAAATTAACAAAATATTATACCTAAAAGTGGTTAATTCGCAGGTATAAAACCCACTCATCAGTCATCATAGAGTACCCTTTGAAGTTTGTCTTAGGAAAGACAGAGGAATCAGACAGAATGGCAAAATGGGCGGTACAATTAGCAAAGTTAACCTTGAATATAAGCCTAAAATTTTGCTAAAAGGCCAAGCAGTGTCAAATTTGTTAGCAGACTTTCTAGTGCAGGAAATGACATATTTGTTGGTAAAAGAGCTAGAACATATTGAACAATGGCAAAAAGTAAATAACCATCCAGGATGGAGAATCTACGTAGATGGGTCTTCAAACCTGAAAGGATCAAGAATAGGAGTGGCATTGATCACTCCTGACGGTTTTAGGATAGAGAAAATAGTTAGATTGAGATTCATAGCATCGAGTAATGAAGTGAAATATGAGGCAATGCTACTCAGTCTTAATTCTATTTGAGCAAAATCAGATCTACCATACTTGAGCTGGAGAAGTTAAGATAGATCACATACCAAGGATAGGCAACAAATACACATACACCTAGCCTTCATAGCCACAATGTTGGTAGAACAAGACAAGATAGAACTACTATTAAGCTACAAAGAAATACCTACGATAAATGAGTCGAAATTGGTCAGTGTGATAGCTATAGTAGGAGATAAAGGGTAGATGGGCCCAATTTTTTCCTTCCTGCAATTGGGAGTGTTGTCTAAAAATCCAAATGAGGCAAAACACGTGAAGAACATGGCAGAGAGACTATTTTGGATGGGAAACTATACGTGAAGTCAATAAGAGGGCCACTCCTACGATGCTTATCGCCATGAGAGGCAAAGGACTTGCTGAGAGATCTACAAAGGAGATAGAGGAAATCATTCAAGAGCAAGGTTTTTGGCCTACAAAGTACTTTCTTAAGGAAACTTCTGGCCATATTTGCATAATGACACAACTCTACACATCAACCATTGTGATAATTGCCAAAGGCATGGAAGAATAATCCAATAGTCAACAGTGCAACTCAATTCCCTCATCAACCCTTGACTATTTGTACAATGGGAGATTGATCTAGTTGGCCCATTGGCCAAGGCATCAGATAACCTAATCTTCTTGTTGGTGGCGATAAATTACTTTACTAAGTGGGTGAAAGCATTCCCTCTAACAAGAATTCACTAGTAGGAGGTCTAGAAGTTCGTATAGGAGAATATAATCTATCGATTCAGTCTATCACGCACTATTATCTCAAATAATGGGAAATAATTTGTAGGAAAGTAGATCAAAAATTTTTGTAAAGAGCATGGGATAATGTTGTTATTCTCTATTCCATAGTATCTGCAGGGCAACAGACAGGCTGAAACAACAAACAAAGTATTAATAGACATGCTAAAGAAGAGACTAGGAGAAGCGGAGGGAAGATGGACAACGGTCTTGTATGGTGTGTTGTTGGCCAACAAGACAACTATTAGAACCTCCACAATGACGTCTCCATTCGCCATGGCTTATGGAATGGAAGTAGTAATACCAATAAAAAGTAGCTTCCCCACAACAAGGTCAAAAGTAGTACAGACTGTCCAAACCAACCAACAGATAATTGCAGAATTATATTTGTTAGAAGAAAAATGAGAAGTATCACTGATAGGACTATAAAATTATCATAAAAAGCTGTAAAATTACTTCAATAAGAGAGTCTACCACAAGTAGTTGAAAGCGCCCTCGATCCGCGGGGTGCGCGGATCCACTTTTGACCCTTGAGGTTTGGGAGTCGCCACCTAGTTATTGTGGTCTAGGAACCAAACTAACTCTAACATGGATAAGAAGAACTAATCTACCATAAAAAATTTGAATTCGGGGATTATGTTACGGGGCTGGAAGGTGTTAGGCACCAACCCCGCCCGGCCAAAGCCGGTCTCTACTAACTTTCCAAATATATCACATTGCTAAAAACCTAGATAAAAATAAAAAAATTACATACCTTTCCGATAGCAAGGATTTTGTTCCCTCAGATCTGACAAAAAGAGCTCCTTGTACTGTACTCCCTTGCTTCGTTCTGTCTCCGGATTTGACTTCGGATCTCCTAGATCAAGGTATCTCCTTATTTTTGGATCTGAACTCTTCAAGTTTTTTGCGAATTTGGGGGTGTTTTTGGAGGGATTTTAGGTGTTTTCTAGACTAAAATTGAAGGAGGGATGTTAGGTAAGGAGTTGGGACTCCAAAACTAGGGTTTATGGGAGGCTAGGGGAGCTTCTAGACCTACTTCTCCTAGGGTTTATCATTTGATACGAAAATAGGGTGTGAGCACCTCTATTTATAGATGTTTTTTTTTTAGGGTTGATTTGGATAGAGTTAGTGTTTAATTAGAGATCTTTTAATTAGAGTTGTGTTTTAGTTAAAATTGTTTTAGGTAGAATTGTGTTTTAATTAGAATTGTTTTAGGTAGAATTGTTTTTAAGTTAGAACTCTATTAGATAGAGTTATTATTTAATTAGAGTTCTATTATGACTTTTGGTCTTATTTGATTGACTTTTAATGTTTTGACTTTAGTCTTAATTGATTGACTTTTAATATCTTGACTTTAGTCTTGCTTAATTGACTTTAATTTTGACTTCAGTCTCACTTAATTGACTTTAATACCTTGACTTCATTCTTGCTTGATTTACTTTTAATTTTTGGAGAACCCCCCTTCATTATTTCTTTAATTCTTTGGACCCCCAAATGGAGGAGTCCTTAAAGAAATATCTCACGAACCCTCAACAATTTTGCCTGAGAGTCCGATTAATCGATTTTTTAGGTTCAAAATTTTAAATTAATTTCATTAATGTTTCACTTTAATTATTTAATGTTTTATTTATTAATTTCGAATTTTTTAATTAGGAAAATTGTGAAATTACCGTTTTGCCCCCGGAGAGGACTTTTCACGTTTTAAGTCGGTTTTTAATGTTGTAGGATGTTTTAGAATCGATTTTTCGTAAGGAATTCAATGGAAATATTATTTTGTGTTATTTATGAAATTTTTTGTGTGAAATGGTCGTGAACTTTATGAGGGGCATTTTCGTAATTTTGTCGAATTCTGTGAAAATTGGCTAAATGATTTATTTGGTTTCGATTTGTTGTTTTATGTGTTTGAATGAGTTTTCCTAAGCGTAACGTAGGCTCTAGGGTTGTTTTGAGGTTAGGGGTATTTTGATAATTTGATAGTTTTTAGTGATTTTTATCGTGAAGCTTCTTTTTGGTTTGCAAGATGATGATTTCTATGTTTCTAGGGTCGTATTTACCTAGCGTAGCGTGGTTTCTAAGTTTTGTCAGTTCGAGATACCTCATCCGGATTTCTGAAACATATCTGGTAACAAAATAAAGCAATGGAATACACATCCATCATTGGGAATCATTGCAATCGGGTTGACGAGTTGATTAATCAGGCGGATGCAAAAATGGGGTGTCTACAGTAGTTCAAAGAAAGAGACCTAATGCTGTGAAGAGTATTCCAGAATACAAAAAATCAAAAGAGTGGAAAGCAGGGTCCCAATTGGGAAGGGCCATACAAAGTAGCAAGAGTAGGCCAGAAATGAGTGTTTGACTTAGTTACAATGACTAGATAAGAGCTGCCTAGATCGTGGAATACATGTAACCTAAAAATATATTATCAATAAAGAAATCTCTTCTGATCGCTAATAGCCTGTGCTCGGATATAGCACTAAAGTTGGATTCCACTTGGATCCGGGCTTGCGTGGGTTTTCTTTGCCTTAATTGGCAGAGTAAAAAACTAATCGAGACCTTACTCTGACGAGAGTAATATAATACTAAAGTTAAATCCCACCTGGATCCGAGCCTACATGGGTCTTCTCTGCCTTAATTGGTAGAGTAAGAAGTTGGTTGGGGCCCTATTCTGACGAGAGTACTATAGCACTAAAATTGGATCCCACATGGATCTGGGTCTACATAGGTCTTCTCTGCCTTAATTGGTAGAGTAAGAAGTTGGTCAGGATCCTACTCTGCCATGAGTACAATAGTACTGAAGTTGGATCCCACTTGGATTCAGGCCTACGTAGGTCTTTTCTGCCGTAATTGGAAGTAAGAAGCTGGTTAGGGCCCTACTCTGGAACGAGTAATATAGCACTGAGTTGGACTCTTTTAAGAGTCTGATCCTCGTAGCTATCTTCTACCTTAACAAGTAGAATAAAGAGTTGGACGACTATGCTTTGTCCTGAGCGATAAAACACAGAGATTTGTTTAGCTGAATAATAGATCTTCGAATCCCTCTTTTACCTATAGTAAAGATAAGCGTACTGAACGACTGTAGTTTTCCTTAGAATAATAAAAGCACTAGAGAATATCCCTTTTGAGAACATATACAAGCATTATACAATTATGTCTTGAAGGTATTAAGCTATACGCTACGTAACACTGAGTTAGAGCCTTCTTAAAGGATAGTAACTCGAGAGTACCTCCCCAAGTACATAAGGTTGTACCACACAAATTTACTATGTGGTAATTTATGAAAATGTTCCACCTAAATAGAAGTTACTAAAGGTAGAACCTGAGTAGAAGAAGTAGGAAGACATAAAGCATGTGCAGCACAAATAGTGCAAAAAAATTACATGTTAGTATTAAAGTTCAAGAATAGTAGTTGAATACACAACACAGAAGCACAAGTAAAATATAAAAAATAGACTAGAGATTGTGTATACAACGTAAATAGTATGAAGAAGTAAAATTTATATTAAAAATAGAATAACAATTGATGTGAAAATAAAATTTTCTCATTAATAGTAAGAGGAAGTACAAGAAAAAACCCAATAGAGGGAGAGTACAGAAAATGATGGCAAAAATAAAACAGTAGCAGGACATAACAAAAAATCAAAAGGCATGTCTTCACTTCACAGAAGATGGCTGATTGGCAGGAGATGAAACTTCAATAGGATTTGGAGGATTGACCACCTCATCCAGATCGATGTTGATAATGGGGACAAAAGGCAGGTCACTAACATAAGCAGGCAAACTAGATGCTCTGGCTTGATCCAAATTTATGGTTTACTTAGCCTCTATTAGTTCACCAGGAACTCGATCTAAGATGGCAACTAGGTTCCCCTTCTCATCCAATTGGAAGGATGAGACTTACCCATGGTTACTGGAACAGTTGAGAATCTCATTGATAGGAGGACCAGTAGGACCTTCATCCTCTTCATACTAAAGCGAAGCAGCCTCAAAGCCTTCATGATAAGCCTTAGAAGAAGTTTTCTTTGCCGACCGAGAGTATTGGGCCTATAGTTGCCCCAACAGTCTGTTGGTCTCATCCTTATCTTCCTTGGCCTGAGTTGTCCTAGTTGTTTCAAAACTAGCTTTAAGAGAGTCTAGGTCAAGTTTTTGCTATTATAGCATCTCTATTCATCCTATGCGCAGGAAGTTATATAAAAGGTCTTATGATGGGATTCATTTATCGTGTGTTGATGAAGATCAGGCTGAACAGATAATGGTTGAATTACATTCAGGGGAATGTAGCCCCCACATGAGTGGAAAAATGTTAGCTAAGAAAATTATGAGACAAGGGTACTAGTGGCCCACGATGGAAACAGATTGTCACCACATTGTCAAGACCTGTCACAAATGCCAAATACATACAAACCTTATACATGTGCCACCCTCTCAATTAGTTGGTTTGACTTCACTGTGGCCATTCTCAGTTTGGGGAATTAACATTATTGGTAAAATATCGCCTAAAGCATCAAACGGGCATGAATACATTTTAGTTGCTATCGATTATTTTACTAAGTGGGTCGAAGCTGCCTTTTATGCTGTTCTCACTGCATCTCGAGTTGCAAAGTTTATCCAAACGAACATCATCAGTCGATACAGAGTACCTTCAGAACTGATTTCTGATAACGGGTCACATTTCAAAGTTGAGATTATTACATTGTGTTCAAAGTTCAAAATCTCACACCACAATCATCCCCTTACCGTCCTCAGACCAATGGGGCAGTCGAAGCAGCTAATAAGAATCTTAAGACTATAATCAGGAAAATGTGTCAATCATATTGAGATTGGTCAGAAAAATTACCATTTGCACTATGGGCATATCGAATTTCAATTCGATCCTCTGCTGGAGTTACTCCCTACTCCTTAGTATATGGCATGGAAGCAGTCTTGCCAGTTAAAATAAAAATTCCATCTCTTAGGGTCTTGTTAGAAAGTCAGTTGTCAAAAGCAGATTGGGTTCGTCAACATTATGAAGAATTAAATTTGATTGAAGAAAAATGATTAAGAACTTTGTACTACGTGCAAGCTTATCAAAGAAGAGTCGCCCGTGCGTTTGACAAAAAGATCAAGGCCTGGCACTTACAAGTCGGGGATTTAGTACTCAAAGAGAATTGGGCACCTATCTTTGACCCTAGAGGGAAGTTCAAACCAAATTGGGGAGGTCCGTTCATCATCAAGGAAATATTACCAGGAAAAGCTGTCAAGCTTTAAGATCATTATGGAATCGAATTACCGGAACCAACCAACCTTGACTAAATCAAACGGTACTACATTTAAGGAGGCTATCTTTGACTGAATCAATTATCCTATTACCCAGTTCAATATATCCTTTCTCACCCCTTTGCAGTCATTTCAAAAAATAAATTATGCCTTTTATTTCTCAGCCTGATTACCTAACCTAAGGGAGGGAATAATTCGAACTACGTTTTGGTCTGATCCAAAAATTCTGGGGTATGTAGGCAACCTGAGAAGTTACTTCAGGCCTGACCACATCAAAATAAAAAAAATAGATTCCTCGACAAAGAAAAAATCTAAAAAAAAAGATTCAAAAGAAAAAGAAATATCTTCAAAATGGGGAAGAAAATTCAAGGTAAAATAAAAGAAATGCCACACAAGGGGCATTCGGATTTTTGAGCCTCAAAATTCTTTTCTTTTTATACCCAGTCCTAAGCTTACCTATAAAAGTCCTCCTATGTGCCGTACGAAAAGTCAAGGAAGATAACAAAGCATGATCAGACAGTCATTCCATAAGGAAGAAAAGAAAAAAGCCTGTTAGGTTGAAAACCCCAAAAGGGCGACTTAGGCAAAAATTAAGATAAGCTCGCAAGGTTGAAAATCTGAAAAGACAACTTTGGCAACAATTAGAGTAAAGAAAGAAAAACTCGTCAGATTGAAAAACTAAAAAGGCGATCTAGGAAAAAATTAGAGCAAGCTCACTAGATTGAAAACCTGAGAAGGAGATCTAGGTAAAAGTTAGAGCAACAAAACAAAACAGAAGAAAAACTAAGAGCGGTCTGAGCTGAAACATCAGAAGTCCGAATA
Source organism: Akebia trifoliata (assembly GCF_017979445.1). Taxonomy (NCBI): domain Eukaryota; kingdom Viridiplantae; phylum Streptophyta; class Magnoliopsida; order Ranunculales; family Lardizabalaceae; genus Akebia; species Akebia trifoliata. The sequence goes on from NC_141390.1 coordinate 14,212,961, forward strand.
ATCAAGTTCAATACTTAGCTTAAACTAGACACAGACTCAGAAGCCACAAGTATCTTGTCTACGATCGATCTGAAAATTTTTACATCCCCAAGTGAACCAAGGGAGAGAAGGGTGAATTCTATGATGAGTCTCAAAAGGAAAATATTTTGTTTTCTTGCGCCTGACTCAAAATCTTTTATAAAATTAATCATAATTGAATCTTTATTGCGCTTCTGGTAATCAAATATTTAAAACCTTCATACAAGGGGCATTTTCTTTTTTCCTCTAAATATGTAGTTTCCCCCTTATACTAGGGGCATTTTTTTTTGTGATGTATTCAATTATCTCTAATGCCATATTTGTTATCAAACCAGAGGCATTTTGTTTTTGAGCAATGTTAATCCTAAAAGATAATGGGAACACCAAACTTAAGGTTACCTTCTTGATAACAGTTTTTCGAAAAACCCTTGAGGTTCAAAAGGAATAAAAAACTCAGGTTTTAAATTCATAAAACTTTTAGATAAAACCTTGAGGTTCAAACAAAAGTATTTTGGATCTCACATTTGGTTGTGCCTAGAGATTAACTCATAACCCTTTCACTTAGAATAGGAGATAGGGCATTCATTCTTTCATTCAATCACTCTTTTCCAAATTCATTTTCAATCGTTCTTTCCCAGATTTATTCCTTCATTCTTAGTTTTACTCAGTCAGTTACTGCCGAGGGTTTTCTCGGAATTATGCTTAGATGCCGTCGAGGGTTTCTCGAAACTATGGTCAGATGCCGCCGAGGATTTCTCGGAATTATGCTCAGTTACCACCGAGGGTTTTCTCAGAATTATGCTTAGATGCTGCCGAGGGTTTTCTCAGAATTATGCTCAATTACCACCAAGATTTTTCTCAAAATTTTGCTCAGTTACCGCCGAGGGTTTTCTCGGAATTATGCTCAGATGCCACCGAGGGTTTTCTCAGAACTATACTCAGATGCAGTCGAGGGCTTTCTCGGAATTATGCTCAAATGCCACCGAGGATTTTCTAAAAATTATGCTCAGTTACCGTCGAGGGTTTTCTCAGAATTATGCTCAGATGCCGCCGAGGGTTTTCTCGGAACTATGCTCAGATGTCGCCGAGGGTTTCTCGGAATAATGCTTAGTTACCGTCGAGGGTTTTCTTGAAATTATGCTCAGTTTATGCTCATATTATGCTCAGTTATGCTCAGTTTATGCTTAGTCTATGCTCAGATTATGCTCAGTTTATGCCCAGATTATGCTCAAATTATGCTCAGTTTATGCTCAATTTATATTTACTTTGTGCTCAGATATTACTCAATTCCAACTTAAGCTCTTTGAAATTTATCTTAGATTTTAAGTACACACACTTGCACAATTGTTACATTAGTCAAGGAGAATTTTCTAAAATTCAAGGATCTGACACTATCAGTGAGAGTTGTCGCTGATGACCTGACAACCTTTTAGTTTGGGGAGAGTTTTACACTCAAGGATCCAAACACCCTGACGAATTGTTAAATCAGGCTGCAAAATAAACTGTCACTAGCTTTGACATTCGGATATCGTACTATCTACCAAAATAGATTTGCTATCCAATTTGCTTCAACCCTCTACCAAAGAGAGGCATCTGTAGACACCCCATTTTTGCATTCGCCTGATTAATCAACTCGTCAACCCGATCGCGACGGTTCCCAATAATGGATGATTATTTCAATGCTTTATTTTGTTACCAGATATGTTTCAGAAATCTGGATTATGCATTTCGAACAGACAAAACTGTAGAAACCACGCTACGCTAGAAAAATATGACCCCAAAAACATAGAAATCATCATTTCATAGACAAAAAAAGTTTCACGATAAAAAATGACCAAATTACCAAAATACCCCTAATCTTAAAAAAATCATAAAACCCATATTACGTTTAGGAAAACCCTTTCAAATACATAAAATAACAAATTGAAACCAAATAAATCATTTCGCCAATTTTCACAAAATTTGATAAAATTACGAATATACCCCCTCATAAAGTTCACGACCATTTCGCACAAAAAATTTCATAAATAAAAAACCAATATTTTCATTGAATTCCTTATGAAAAAATCGATTCTAAAACATCAAGATATTAAAGTCAACCAAGTAAGACTAAAGTCAAAATCTTAAAGTCAACCAAATGATGCTAAAAGTCAAAATCCTAATAGAGTTCTAATTAAATAATAATTCTATTTAAAATAATCTTAATTAAATAATAACTCTATTTAATAGAATTCTAACTAAATAATAACTCTACTTAAAATAATTCTAAATAAACAATAACTATCTCTAAAAGAATTATAATTAAACATTAACTCTATCTAAAAGGTACTTAAAAAAATCTATAAATAGGGGTCCCTACACCCTATTTTCGTATCAAATAATAAATCCTAAGAGAAGTAGGTCAAAAAACTTTCCTAGTCTCCTACAAACCCTAATTTTGAAGTCCTAACTCCTTACCTAACACTTATACTTCGATTTTAGCTCGAAAAACACCTAGAAGCCATTCAAAAACACCTAGAAATCCATAAACAAATCCGAAAAATTAGATCTAAGAAAAAGATACCTCGTCTCAGAAATCAGATCCGGAGACAAAACGAAGCGAGGAATACTGTACAAGAAGTTACTCTATCAGATATGAGAGAACGAGAACGTTGTCTTTAGAAAGGTATCTATTTCTTTTTTTTTATTACTTAGGTCTTTTAGCAATGTAGTTAATTTGAGAATTAATAGAGATCGACGTTTACTGGGCGGGGTTGGTGCCTAACACCTTCCAACCCCGTAACGTGATCCCTGGACCCGTTTTTTATTTTATTTCATAGATTAGTAATATTTACCTTTCTAGAGTCAGTTCGATTCCTAGACCATAATAACTAGGTGGCGACTCCCAAATCTCAAAGGTCAAAAGTGTAGACACCCCATTATTGCATCTACCTAATTCGACAATTTGTCACTGGATTTTGGTGGATTCCTAATGATGAATATAAAAGAACTCGAAGGCTTGTGAGTACTGCTTGATTCGTTCCGTTTCTAGTCTTTTCATCCCCCCTACTCGTCACTACTTGACGTAGAAATTTACGCACGCTTAGGATCGCTACATCTTACACCTGACTTAGCAAGCACGTACGCATAGGTTCGTTACACAATTCGATAATTTAGAGACCTCGCTACGCTAGAAAAATATAACTTTAGAACTTAAAAATACTCACACAGTGACTGAAAGAAAACTCCCGCTGAAATTCTTAAAAATCTGTAAAAATCACAAAAATGATGAAAATACCCTTCATAAATTTCTGATATCCGAAAAGTCTCAAAAGTACCCCCATTGCACTCAGAACGTGATTTCGAGTCTAACGGGACCCAAATCGATGAAAACAGAGAAATTGGTAAAAATTTGTAAAAAGTCATCAAATGACGAAAATACTCCTCATAAATTTCGGATGTCCGAAACGTCTCAAAAGTACATCCATTGCACTCAGAATATGATTTCGAGTCTAACGGGACTCAAATCGATAAAAACAGAGAAATTCAAGAAAAATCGTCAAAAATCGTAAAAATGGCCAAAACGCCCCTTAACATCTAACTCTAACATAGAGACCTTGATCCCTAGGAAAATAAAATTCAAATAAAAAAATTAAATCAAAATAAAATTCAAATTTTAAAATTAATTTAAAATCGCAAAATCAAATTAAATTTTAATACAAAATAAAAATTAAATTTTTTAGAAACCGATTAAAATACAAAATCAAAATCAAAATCAAATTGAAAATCAAGTTAAAAATCACTCAACCAATTAAAATGCAAAATTGAATTAAAATTTTAAATCAATTAACCAAATCGACCAACCAAAAATGTAATTAACAAATTAAAATCCATTCGATCACATTTAAATCGAAATCCAATCAATCGACCAATTAAAAATTGAAATCAATTTAAATTTCAAATTAAAACGCAAATTAATCAACCCGTTCAAAATTTAAATTAAAAATTAAATTAAAATTAAAAAATTAAAACTCAAATTAAAAACGAATCACCCAACCAATTGAAATGTAAAAATAAAATTGAACGATCAATCAATCAAAAATCAAAATCAAATCAACCAACAACCAAATTTAATATCAAAATTCAAATTAAATTCTAATTGAAATTCAAAATTTAAAATCAATACAAATTCAAATGTAATATAAAATATCAAATTAAATTTCAAATCAAAATATCGATTAAAATAAAAAAAAATTTCGAAATCAACTAATTAGAAACAAAATCAATTCATTAACTTAACCAATCACGACTCATTGGCGGAGATTTACTGTAGTACGAGTAGCGTAGGATCCCCCTCTCTCATTCTTTTAAAAAATAAAAAAAATAAAAAAAATAAAAAATTTCAAAAGTCCCCATGTATTCCACTCCTTCTTCTCCAACTTCTCTATTCACCCACACAACACTCACGTCCTCACCCCTCTCTCCCTCTTTCTCTCCACTCTCTCCCTCTCTCCCTCTCCCACCTTTTGATGAGGAATACCATTATAAAAGAGAGGGGAAGCAACAAATTAAAGAGAGACATTTTTAGCTTGGCTGCCATTGAAGAAAAAGAAAAACCTGCAACCTTTTTTTTCTCTTCATTTTAAAAATCTGTTGTGGTCTCCCTCATCTCCACATTTTCTTCTCTAACATTCCTTCTTCTCTCTACCTTGCACCTTTACCCTTCCCTATCTTCTTCCTCTCCATAAATTTAAAAAAAAAAAAAAACATTTTTTGGGCTGCTTCCATTAAAAAACAGCACCCATTCATGTCCAAAAAAAAAAATAGCAAATTTTCTCCTCCATTAGCAGCCCCATTTTCAGCATCATCAACATCACCATTAGCAGCCCCATTTACCATCACTAACACCTCCATTAGCAGCCCTATTTTCAGCATCATCAACATCACCATTTCCAACCACATTTTTCAGTTCTCTTACCCTTCACAACATCACGATACATCTATGTGCTGCCTAGCCACCATCCTGGTCATTTCATCAGATTAACACCCTCATCACGTCAGCTACATCTTCCTCATTTCATTGGAGTAGTCGTCATCTCCATCACCTCATCACATTAAAAATCTTATCGTAGCAACCATATCATCTTCTCTATCACGTGTTCCCACAAATTACCATCGAATTCACTGTGAAGAATCTATACTACGACATTCAATCCATTATATTCATCAACCGTAGTAGTTGACACAACAAGTACTCACATTATTTCAAATTCTTTGTTGAAGGAATCCACGCATCAAAAATCATCCGGCAAAGGTAATTATTTTTTATGTTCATTTTATTTTATTTTATTTATTCATTTATTTATTTTTATTATTTTTCTTCATTTTATTTTTTATTGTTTCTTGATTTCGTATGCATCCGAATAGATACACCGATTTTTGGGGTAGGCGTGGCGCCATGGCAATTTTTACGATTTCGAATTATTAGTGGATCGATTCGCAAATTTTGTTGATAAATTGATTGGTTAACTTGTTAACATCAAGATAGTGAACCGGCTCATTGTTGATATTTATCTGGTCGATTTGTCGATTTATGATGTTATTGGGCCAACCCGCTAACATTGATATTAATCAACTCACTAATATGTGGATTAATTCATGAATTTTGGTACACGTGGAGGGTAAAGAAATCGATTTTTTTTATCAAGATTGGTGAGTTGACTCGCTAATTTTGGGCCATTGAGAATGCGAATCGAATTTTTTAAAAATTAGACACGTGGGTTAAATCACCGATTTAATACACGTGATGATTCCAAAAAAAATTATGATTCTTATGATATAAAAATTGCGAGTCGACTCGCTGATTTTAGGGCCATTGAGAATGCGAATCGAATTTTTTTAAAAATTAGACACGTGGGTTAAATCACCGATTTAATACACGTGACGATTCCAAGAAAAATTAGGATTCTTATGACATACAAATTACGAGTCGACTCGTTGATTTTGGGGCCATTGAGAATGTGAATCGAATTTTTTTAAAAATTAGGCACGTGGATTAAATCACCAATTTAATACACGTGATGATTCCAAAAAAAATTAGGATTCTTATGATATAAAAATTGCGAGTCGACTCGCTGATTTTGGGGTCATTGAGAATGCGAATCAAATTTTTTTAAAAATTAGACATGTGGGTAAAATCACCGATTTAATACACGTGACGATTCCAAAAAAAATTATGATTCTTATGATATAAAAATTGCGAGTCGACTCGCTGATTTTGGGGCCATTGAGAATGCGAATCAAATTTTTTTAAAAATTAGGCACGTGGATTAAATCACCAATTTAATACATGTGGCGATTCAAAAAAAAATTAGGATTCTTTTGATTAACAAATTGCGAGTCGACTCGCTGATTTTGGGGACATTGAAAATTTGAATCGATTTTATTTTAAAATTAGGCACGTGGTTAACTCACCGATTTAATACACGTGGCAAATCAAAATTTGTGAGTTAACCCACTGAATTTAATGCACGTAATGGTTCAAAAATCGAATCTCTTTGATAAAATATCGTCAATGAGCCAATTCACTAATCTTATATACGCGGCATTGAAAATCGATTTTGTATTGTTCAAAATATGATCGAATTGATTCATTAAATTTTTGTGTCATGTATGCTTCATTAAATCATGTAATTATTTTAACCGTAGGATTTTTTTAGTAAATCCGATGTAATTTGATGATGATTGGACCCTAGTTTGACTTTTATTCTTTTAATGTTGACCGTAGGATATTTTTGGATCGTAGTAGAGACTGATCATCTTAATCAGGCGGGTTCGGTGCCTAACACCTTCCGAAATCCGTAACCTTACCCCTTACCCATCTCTCTGATCCACGGACCGACCCATATCCATTTGGAGTTAATTTTGGTTCCTAGACCTAAACTAGGTGGCGACTCCCTATCTTTTTAAAAATCCCCGAGATACGTAGATCGAACCCCTAATCTGCTATTTAGCGGACGGTCGCGGGGGTCGAGGCGATTTCAAAAAGAGGATCCGCGCACCCCGTGGATAGAGGACACTTTCAGAATCGACACCATTATTTTTTATAAAGGGTATGAATGGTCACTTCGAAGGTATTTTTTAGAAAATTGACATTTTGGCATTGTAGTGACTCTTGTATGAAATTAGACATTGATCTACCTAAGATCTAGGCAAGGGTTTAGTTAGAAAGACGCGAAGGTGTTAGGTACTATTCTCTCCACCTTAGGTGGTAACCTTTAATATATGACCATTTTAGGAAAGAAAATAAATAAGAAAAAGTCGAGTAAATGACAATTTGTATCCTTAAATGTAAGGGATTTAATATGGCTTAGATAGTAAGGATCATCTCATTGAAAGAGATGATCCTTGCACGAGTCTCTCCTTGGGGACATTATTTCGACAAGTATTGGCTTATGGCTTTGGGCCCAACCATTGATAGCCTTAAAACAAGTTGAATGGTGTGTGTAAATTGTGTTTGAGGGTTTAAAATAACTTTTTTCAAAAATGGTTACAATACGTACACTTTCGACCGAATTGAAGTCCGGTCTACTAGAGGTAGGGGAAGGTAAACATTACATCTTAAAGGTTTTCTAAAATCGAAATTAAATAAGTGAGGGATAGGGAGATAGAAAAGGGAGATGAAGAAAGAAGAGATGGGGGTACAATATTTTTATCTCTACTTTGAGACCTTGTTTCCTTATTTCTTCTTTTTAAGTCTTTAATGGAGTTGTATGAGTCCCTTTTTTAAAGAAGAGAAAGTTAGTGAGAGAGAGGGTTGAGTAGAGTGAGACTATGATGAGGAATTGAGAGAGGTGAGACTTGAGATAGCTTGAGAGCTTGGAATTTTTATGGAAGATGAGGTTTTTATAGGTTTTTTGGATTGATTCTAGAGTTAAGAATGTCAATTTTATAAAGTTAAGGGAAATGGCATGAGATTTAGGCATGGGGTATTTGTTATTTTGATGTTGGAGAGGGGTACCATGGTAAAAGGTGGTGGATGGGTTGCTTTTCACTCAAACCCATGGATAAAATCTAATTGGGTTGGTTAAGAAACCCATACTTAGGTTGAGTGTGGGTTAAGTTGAAAGGTGTCGGTGCTGGTTGAAAGAATGGCTTATGTAAGGGATTAGGTAGTTAGGTTTTGGTAAGGGTGAGTTTGATGGTGACATGTCCCATGGTAGTGACATGTGTAGCTTTATGGTGGGTTGGGTGAGGAGATTAAGGAGAAGGCGTATGGTTGGGTTGCTTTTGATGAATTTTTGGATAAGAAGATGAGTGTAGGTTATGACATGTGGTGTGGGTTGGTTGGCTTTTGAAGGTAATGATGAGGTTGAGTAGTTGGATTTGGGAGGTGAGTTGTGATGGTGATAAGTGTCTTCCTTGATAATTAATGGTTGTATAGATCTTGATTAGTTATGATCATGTACATAAGCATGGGTTTGGGCTAGAATAAGGGTTTTAAATAGAATGGGCCTTTATGTGTTGGGCTTGGGATTAGGTTGTGACTTTGGTTAGAAACTTCATCGAAATTGGTTTGGGTCTAAAGTGGGATTAGGGTTAGGTATGCTTTAAAGTGTGGCTTAAATGGGAATTAGGATGATTAGGGATCAGTGGGCTCTATGTGGGCTTAAAAATGGGTTCGAGACTTGATTGTGGACCCACAATCAAGTCTCCTTAGGCCTATTACCCTATTGTGGGTTTGAGAAGATGGTGGGCTTGGAAGCCTTATTGTGGGTTCCTGAGACCTTTAGAGGTCCTAGGATCCTTTGATTTGAACAAATTACCGAATTTTGAAGACTTGGTCCCTTAGGTCCATTAATAGATTTTTAATAGAAAAATGATTTTTTTTTTGTCCTTTCAAATGGGGGCCCAATCAAATGGGGGGGGGGGGTTGTGAGTGAGGGGTGATCTTGGGGGTGTTTTAGACTGAGGATATGTGACGGAGATGGGATTATTTTGGGACTGTCTTAGGGGGGATTTGGGGACTATTTTCAGTGAGAAGATGAGATGATTTTGGGACTGTCTTAAGGGGGATTTATGGACTATTTTGGTTGAGGGGTATTTGGAATTGTTTTGGTTGAGGGGATGAGATAATTTTGGAACTATTTTGAGGGGGATTTGGGAACTATTTTGGTTGATGAGATGATTTTGAGATTGTTTTAGGGGGATCTGGGATTGTTTTGGTTGAGGGGTTGAGGTGATTTTGGGACCATTTTTAATGGGGATTTGGGAACTATTTTGGTTGTGGGGATGAAATACTTTTTGGATGGCCTTGGGGGGATTTGGGGCTATTGTGGTTGAGGGGATGAGATGATTTTGGGATTATCTTGGGGGATTTGGGGATATCTTAGCGGGATTTGGGGCTGTTTTGAGCGAGGAAGGGGGTGTTGATTGGCTTTTGGGTGAGAGGTGGTTGATGGGGTTTGTATTTTGACATGTTTATAGTTAAGGATAACATGGGTTCTGGATTAGCTGGTGAGGGAAATTGGTTTGTAGGACGAGGAAAATGGTCTTGGTGACATGGGTAAGGTGTCTTTGAGATTTGCTTGTCAATCATCTTTACTGTTACGGGTGTGAATTTCCTTGTTTAAGCATGATTTTGATTGTTGCCATGTTTTTGCCATGATTTTATCTTATTTCTGAATAATTCAAAAGTTTTTTCTCCCTGTTCCTTGACTTGTGTATGTTTTTATTATGGACTTTTATGGTATAGGTTGGCTAAACATTTGGGTGTGGTAGGTTTGTGGATCCTTGGTAGGTTTATGAAAGACTTTGGGTTGTGCACGAGTTTGGGTTATGATTGTGGTGCTGAATTTTGATGGATCAGGCAACAGGTATGACAAAACATAAGTCTGGGATGACGCGTTTTACTTTAGGGTTTGATTTAACTATTGAGGCGATAAGACCGGCCTAACCTTTGTGAAGGCCTGATTCATCTTCTATGGCGTGTTCATCTTTTAGGAGCTAGGCCAATGATGTTAGTACTTCGCAGAGTAGGCTTATTGAATACTAGGCTGGTGGAAGAGTAGGTAGATGATGAGGTGGTAGAGCTACTAACGGTAGAGGCCAGGCTGATAGTGTTGCCAGTAGTAGTCGAGATGCTTCCAAGGTCGAAATCCCTACAGAGGAGAGTGAAAGGGTCCTTGATACCTCACTCTTACATGGAATAGGAAAACATTTGTTGATGTTGGTACGGTTGGACATCCTTACTCTATACCTGTCAGCCAACTTTCGAGGTTGATGGAGTATATTTTTGTCTATGATTACTCTGTTCTCCATGACATTCGGACTCAGTTTGTGAAAGTTAGTTTTGGAGCATTCATGTAGATTCTTACTCTAAGAGCTAATGGTCTACTCTTTTTGGCCATGCTTAAGAGGTGGTTATCTCATTCTCTTCATATGTCAGAGGTAGAGATAGGCATTCAGCCTTCCATTTTGTTGTGATTACGGGCATTACAAAGGACGAAAAGCTTCTACCCTTGTCCCTTTTGACTGTTCAAGAGGTAAGTGATTTGCTAAACATCGAGATAGTCCCTGCCTTCATGGTAGGAAGGGGTGAGGCCTCCCACACACACTGAGAGAGAGAGTAGCTTGCTTCAGCGATGATGGCTTAGACGTCATTTTATGTATCTGTTTCCTACACTTAGTTGGCAATTCCTTCTTCCTTGAGGACGACTCATCGGTCTCCACCATTTTCCTTTCTGTGATGCAAGACATTGATCGCATATGAGATTTTGACTAGGGGAGTATGATATATGGCACCATTCTGGTGGTCCTAGATCGAGTAAGTAAGGGGATTACTGCTAGGGGTGGCAATCTCAACAAGACCCATGAACATGACTCGAAAAGGACACGAAGTTAGTGGGTTTGGGTTGGGTCATAATAGTGTCAACTCATTTAACATGATTATTAAATGGGTTGGGTTTGGGTTATGGGTGTCAACCCGCCTAACCCGTTTAGTTATTCTGTCATTAACGTGTAATTTTAAATATATTAATTATTACATAAGAATTTTTTAAATTACTCATTTTTTCTAGAATTTCCTAGAATTTTTTCATAAATTTTTGTCAAATTCTATAAAATATAAATGGTGTTTTAAGATATTTTTAAATTAATAAATGGTTAAGCTATAGTTTAGGAAAGAAAAAACATTTTTCTTAACAAATTACATATTTATATTTATTATTTTTTAATATATTTTTTCATTCAAATCTAGATGTATATAGTGTTTGATTCCTAATGTTAGCCAAATGTATTAGGCAAAATGACCTCTAGTAAGATTTAAGATCATACCACGTGAGACTAGTATGTCTAATGTGATAATAAAATACACTTTGCTTAGACAATAGTAATAATAATGATAATATTGAAAAACACTTTCCTTACATTTTCTGATGACATCCCCTTATGGCATCCAAAAACATGAGTTGATACCACATGGTTGTGAAGGAAAATATTCTACAAACTTTGAAAAAAAAAATTCAAAAGAAAGTTATCTTTCACCATTGAACTTAGTTTACGGTTGTGTGACTTTATTTTTAGTAATGATATTTTATTTTTGGTGGTGGAAATGGAACTTATTTTTTCCAATAAAGATTAGAATTTTATTAAATAAGTTACATATGGGTTGGGTTAGGTATACCTATTTATAAATGGGTTGGGTTTGAGTTTAAGTTTTTGACATGATTATTAAGTGAGTTGGGTTTGGGTTTGGTAAATTTTCATAATACCCTTACCTCAACACAACACGAACATAAATCTACTCGACCCATTTCCACCCTTAATTACTGCATCTCGCGGAGTTGGGATCGCAACCTGCTACTTCTGGCAGTTTATTGAGGTAAGATTGTTCATTTTATCCCTTTCCAGCTTAATTTGTCCTCTTTATCCTTCTTCTGATGTCTGTCGCATTCTTCTAGATATTTGTACATGTATACTTTCCCTTTTACCTGTTGACACGGCATAATCCCAATGAGGGTTATCCCTTAGGTGCTTTATGGGCTACCTGGGATGCTAGGTAATCCGGAGCAGCCCTCAGAGTGCTCGTGCCCATATTGATCGATGTCGTATTCGAGACGTGAGTATCCCAACCATTATCTTCGTTGTTTCGATTTGAGCTTTTCCCTGCTTGCGGCCTGATTCTTTTCTTTTTGTAGATATTCTCTGTCACCCTACAAGACCTCCCCTATACAGTGAGCGGAAGGCAGGAGGTGAGGAATGCTTATTGGCGTAACATTAGAAAATAATGCAGCCCTTATTTCATCACACATTCTACTTAGGGGAACAAATGTTTTTACAGCATGATAGGAGCTTTCACATCCTTGTCACGCCACTTGAGCCCATCTTTGGGGTTATCACAGTAGATGAGTATCTGGCCTAGGAGAGGGATGTGAATATTGCTAGCCTGGTGCAGGATGATGACTTTAGGGCTTGGTTTCGAGAGGCATCTACTGGGTACATTATGGCTACTGTCACTGTCAGAGCTGGGGTCACTGAGATTGGAGGTGTCTTGTCTCATTTCTTTGCAAGTTTATATATGTAACTATCCTCACTAATTTTCTATTTTTCATCTTAGGGTAATGATCTTTATCACCTTCGGGAGGGCTATGATATAATTGAGGTGTAGGTTACCTGATCTGTGGAGATGGAGAACCGGTGTAAGGTATTCTGGGTCGATGTGGAGTCTCAGGCTACTCAGATTGAGGAGCAGGCAACTCACATTCATGAGTTGGAGCTAGAGATAACCATACGAGAGTCCCACTTACAGGTTGAGATCGTATGTCTCCTTACCTTTATCTTTTGTAGATTATAGCTACTTATCCTTTGTTTTGATTTGAATTGCTCTTTTTATGATTGTTTCAGGACTATCATTGTCGTTGGGATGGTACGAGCACTTTTTCCTGTCCTCGTACTGCTCCTTGGGTAAGAAAGTTATTCTAGTTATTTCATTTCATCGTTTGTACATATATTGATCTGTGCCTAACTATGCTTTGTTTTTTCCTTCCAAGCCTCTCCTTTTACTTGGAAATCTGTTCTAGGTACAAATTTTCTTATGCAGACGACTGAGCAAGATGCTACTTTGGACGCTGAGCTATTTTTTACAAATTTTGAGGCAGTTATGGATGCATGATCTACCTTCTTTCGGTGTTTTTGGATCCAGTGCAGTGGTCGCTTCGTCCTCGGGAGCGATCCTAGAGCTTCAAAGTGTTAGGGATGAGACTGGGTCCACCCAAACTAACAGTTGATATACCTTGCACAAACATTTTAGATATTTTGTATTAGTTTCAAACTTGTTATGTAAACATTAAAACTCTTGTATGTATATATTCATGCATTTCTCATTATGTGGTGTATTTAATTGATTTGATTGTGTACGAGTAATTTGGGCATTAATAGAGTGATATCAATGATTAGGGCCTCTATAGGCCCAACGAGTGGTTGTGAGTCTTAAAATGGGTAAAAAAAGCAATTGGGGTCCAAAGGAGTGTTCTTGAGTCCTTGTGGGCCTGATGGTGAGTGACTCGAATAAGTAGATGATCGTGGGCCTTCGAAGACCCGACGTGGTTTGATAGTGGTGCTCAAGGCTTCAAAAAGCCTTAGTTGAACAAAATGATCGTATGGGCCTCGAAGGTCCCAAGTTAAATGATCAGGGCCTCTATAGGCTTGACATGGTCCAAAAATGATATACGAGGCTTCCAAAAGCTTCGCTCGAGTACGATGATCAACAAGAATCCTGAAAGGCCTCTATGTGAATTTTAAGGCCTTGGCATACGAAACTAGTTAATGTGGGCCTCTACCCTTGACGAGTATCATGGTAACCCTGGGCCCACAAATGGCCCTAAAACATGAGGTGGTATAAAAGACTAGGCCTTAAAGGCCTAAATATGTTGGTCTGTGTTGTAGCACGGATCACTTTCAGACTATTTCATCCATTCTCTAAGCATGAACGACTCATAAAATATTTTATCTGTACTATGAGTAAGGTAAAGCCTTCATCCCATTTATCCCCACTTGGACAATAGACCAATATGATTCTTGTTTTTCTTAAAGCTGTTGGAGATCTGGTTTTACCCTAAACAAGAATTTTCACGAATTTTGGGTCCCCACTTCCTTATTTTTATGCAAATTTTTGTTTTTTTATCTGAAGGAATCCTCCCCAAGCTCTAAGGAGGTGGTCGCTACTCTTCCTAACTTGAAAATGTATGGCATTGTGGACCATTTTTTGAAAAGTTGGGTGGAGTGCATGGGCAATGAATAAAAAACTCAATGGGATTTGAATAAGTTGGAGTTTACTCTCTCTTTTCCTAGGGTCCCATTATAATGGAACTTGATTGAGGCAATGATAGGGTGTTGGGTACCCATCTCAATCTCTTTTGTTTTGGGGCGCATGAGATAACTCCCACCATTGAGGAGTTTGAGGTATTCTTGGGACTTGAAATATCGGGTGCGGTAGTAGTTCTTTCCCTACGAAAAAATGATTATTTAGGTGAGGCCTTCGAATTCTTGGGCATAAATCGAAAGCTTTTGAAGATTCCAGATGACGGGCCGATTTTGAAGACAATATCCAAATCATTCTTAATCGAATGTCTTTCGGATCTATTATGACTATGGGTTCTATTTAATGCTCTCACTTTGATGGTGGTGAGTCAACTTTTGTCTCTGGGTGGTGGAGACATCAGGGACCTTTCCCTTATCCACATGATTCAATAAGTCTATAAGGGACGCCGATTGACTCCCATGCTCTTGAGTAAAATGTTTAATCTCTTACGACGTGCTCAACCAGATGTGAGCATACTTTTCTGGGGTGTGCCCCACTCTTGTAGGTAAATCCAATTTAATCCTAAGTTCAAACTTTGAATTAATTTTCACATTTTGATTTATGAGTTTAGAATGCATCCATTTTCCTTGTAGTTTTGGTTTATGGATCACATGGCCTCAGTTGAAGCGGTCAATCGTCCATTTTATGTTAACACTGATCTTATACTTATGATGTTGAGCAAGAGGTCCCTCCATTCTTGGGTAGGAAAGAGGAATGGCACGCCTTCATTTTCAATCTTAACGATGATGCATTGAGATGGGTTGGTGTTTTCCAACTGAGGGGGTCTCCCTTGATTTCTTTTAATGGGGTCCGCTTTCTTTTGTTGATTGGTCTTCATGGGTCTATTTACTACATACCACTTCAGGTTCTTCGACAGTTTGGCTATAATCAAGGTGTAATCATTCTTGAAAGCTTCAATGAGTGGGTTGGCCCTTTGTCTTCATCTTCTATTACATTTTTGAGTCAACTTGTGAAAGAATGAGGGAGAGTTGAGATTTTGAGTCGACCCATCTTTACGGCATATTTATTTTCATCATACATTCATTAGATTAGGATCTCATCTCTGGATGACAGTCTATGTCGGTAGTACCATAAGTACATCTGAACTTTTAATTGTGAAAAAATCAAAAATTTTACTTATGGTACTCATACATTCATTAGATTAGGATCTCATCTCTGGATGACAATCTATGTCGGTAGTACCATAAGTAAAAAAATCAAGATTGTCACAATCAAGATTGTCACAATGTATGAAAATCAAGATTGTGAAAATCAAAAAATTTTAATTGTGACAATCTTGATTTTTTTACTGACCATAGAAGATATAAACATCAATTGCTCTTCTAGTTCCTTTAAAGTTATTCCTAGTGTCCCGGTGCTAGAAAGACGTCGTTTTAGACTCAGGATTTTGAATTTTTTTTTGTCGTTCACAGTTTATACTCTTGCTGGACAAGAGTTATTTATTATATTTTTTTATTATTTTATTATTTTCCTATATTGCCTCTGGTGCCAATTACGATTTTTACCAAATCTGATTTTCACATTTTTACACATCGACCCCTTTTTTGGGTCTTCATCGTGCCGATGGCTTTGATCTTGCCATAGTTTGATTCTTTTACTCACAATGTCCTTGTGGGTTTTCACTATGCCCTGTCGACCTACCCCCGTATTTTCTTTTTATTTTTGCATTACAATACTGTATTCAAAATTTCTATGTCTCTATGGCTTGGTGACTCAAGTTGAGCTGTAAGATTGACGATTCTACTTTTGTAGTAAAGTTCTTTCTCAAGTAATTAATTTAGATTCTCCTTTCAAGTTTTTTGATGACTTTTCATGGTTTGATAACTCAAGTTGAGCCACAAGATCAATGATTCAAGATGCATTTTTGTTTTGAATATTCGATCTGGATTTTTCTCTCGAATATGCCAACGTCTAATAGGTCTCGAAATCCGAATTAAGCCGCAAGATTGACTATGTCTTTGTGTAATATTGCCATTGTTACCATGATGACTTAAACCATTTCTTGATCTGAAAGGACTTTAAATTGGATGAGACGTAGGCTTAGATTAAGCGTAGTGGAAGGGTACAAAAATGTTAGAGTTTGAATTTATCTAAAGTGGGTTGGATATGGGTTTGTCTATTTTTGTTTCAAAAATATGACCTATGTCTCCTCGAAGTATCTCATGAACTTGTTTAGGTTGGAGGCTTGGGTCAATTTCTAAATCAAATGTTTGAGTTTTTTATTTTTTGTATTTTTAACTATTTACAGTTTATTCTCATGCAGGCTAGGAGTACTTTGATACTTTGATTCCTTTTTGTTTTTTGTTTTTTGTTTTTTTTCTTATTTTTTGTTGTTTCCTTAATCTTCTTTTTATTTGTAATGGTGACTTGCCCCGATAATAGGTTTAAGAAATGAATATGATGGCTCAAAAAGATTGACTAGGGTTGGATAGTTATTCATGATAATAGAAAAATGACTTCTCGTCATCTCATGGTCAAATTTCATGTATAATATTTCTTGATAGTATCGGCATTGATTGGTTGAGGGAAGACTTCTCCATCCATCTCCGTGAGGATTAAGGCTCCTTTTGTCATTACTTTCTACATGATCAATGGTCATTCATAATTTGGTCAAAACTTTCCTCTAATGTTTTCTTGGATCGATAGACTTTTCTTTAAGATAAAATCTCATGGTGAGAAATCTCGATGCTTGACATTCTTGCTATAAGTATGAGCTATTCGTTGTTGGTACACCTGACCATGGCAGATGGCTACAAGATGTTTTTCTTTTATCATATTTAACTGGTCGAACAGAGCTTGAACCCATTCTTCTTCATCCAACTCAACTTCCCTCAAGATCCGAAGGGAAGAGATTTCAACCTCGACAGGTAAAACTACTTTCATTTCATATACAGATGAGTAAAAAGTTTCTCCAATTGAAGTTTGGAACGATATACGATACGCATGAAGTGCAAAAGGCAACATATCGTGCCAATGCCTATAAGTAACTGTCATTTTCTTGATGATCTTTTTGGCAGCTTTGATTGCTCCATTCATCTTAGGTCTATAAGGTACAAATTTATGGTGAGTAATTTGGAAATCCTCTATTCAAACTGTAGTTATGAATTAATAAGAATAATAGTAGAACAAAAATTAAATAACCTTGGCTTTCAAACTCGGACATTGGCTAGGGTTAAGCTTGTTTTAAGGTGAGGCTAAATTGGGATTTAGGGAGTTGAATATTGGTGGGCTTAAGATCTGTCCGAGTTAGGGGTTAGAAGGTGAAAGGTTGAGAAGTTGGTGGACCTAGAAGGCTTTATTGTAGGTCCATGAAACTTTTTAGGGGTCTTAGGACCATTTGATTTGAACAAAATGTCAATTTTCATAAATTTGGACTTTTAGGCCTATTAATGGATTTTGCTAGAAAAATGACATTTTTGAGTCCTTTCAAGTTGGGGCCATTAAAATTGAGGTGTCTACAGTGTTATTGGGTTCCCCCAAAGTGGCATTGAGCCTCAAAATAGTTGTTAGGAACCCAAGGGACCTAACCTACGCAACATTCATGTTCCAGAATCAATGTTGGTATGTACTAGTAGCACAGATGAAACAAACATTGTCTTAATTGTACATAAAGCATGGTTTGGATCATATTTGCTTCATCCATGTTATAAGTACACATGTACATTGTTCTGGCAAAACCGTGTTATGAACATGGACCAGTAAGAAATCCAGACTCTTGGAATTCGATAGGAACTGGTTTCTTAGTCCCTGTTTTGGACACTTTCCCATTGGCCATTGGCTTCCATGTCATTTTCTATTTTTTTGTTTTTGTTTTGTTTTGGATATGATGCTACTAGAAATTGAAAGGTTTTTCCCCTTTACCTAAAGGGGAATGGAAAATGAAAATGAAAACTTACGTTCTATACAAGTATGCCTTCTTGGGCTTACAACTTGGGCTTTAAAGCCTTAAAAAAAAGTACAACTTGATATCGAGGGTTGATACATTCCTTAGGAACTTGTGTCCTAGAACATCTAATCAAGCATATGCATGCGGCTAATAGGTGGATTGCTGTTACCCAGTCTTCAAACCACAATGCATACCAGAGTACACATGTCATAAGTTGGTGATTGGATTTGATGTGTTCGTCTCTGACACTTGAAATAATCGATCTCAAGTGGTAGAATTACTAAGCATCCGGGTTTGATATTTTTTAGGGTAGGGTGGTTTGTGTGATGGGCTATGAATCAGAAGTGCTTGTGCAAACTTATTCATTTTTTTTATCGAACTCGTTACAAGCGTTTGATTAACAAGAAAAATTATATAAATAAATATTACAACATTTACTTAAAAAAAGAAAAAGAAAACAAGAAACATAACACAACAAACAAAGTTAGAAAGCAAATAAAATATTTATTTTTGAAAATGATCATGTCGGCAAAAGGGTCGAACCTTATTTTCCCAGTGGAGTCACCAACTGTAGCAAAATGATTTTTGAGTGCAAAGATCACTGCCATGTGGATTTGGATTCACTACCATTCTTTCTTATAAAATGGTGTGAATGGTCACCCGAAAGGTATTTTTTTGGAAAATTGACATTTGGGTATTATAGTAACTCTCATACAGATTCAAACATTGATCCACCTAAGATTTAGGTAAGGGTTCAGTTAGAAAGAGGGACAAGTGATAGGCACCCCTCTCTCTCCACCTTAGGTGGTGACCTCTAATATATGACCATTTTAGGAAAGGAAATAAACAAGAAAAAGTCGAGCAAACGACAATTTGTACCCTTAAACATAAGGTGTTTAATTTCTGCTTAGATCGTAAAAACCATCTTATTGAAATAGATGATCCTCACACAAGTCTTGCCTTGGGGACATTATTTCGAAAATAGTTAGCTTATGGCTATGGGCCCACTCTCATTGATTGAGGAGGGCCTAACTATCGATAGCCTCAAAATGAGTTGAGTGATGTGTGCAAATTGTGTTTGAGGATTTAAAACAATTCTTTTTCGAAAATGGTTACAACTCCTACACTTTCAACCGAACCAAAGTCCGATCTACCAAAGGTAGGGGAAGGTGAACATTACATCTTAAAGATTTTCTAAAATCAGAATTAAATAAGTGCGGGAGATGGAGACAAAAGAGATGGATGGAAAAGGGGGAAAGGGGATACAATATGTTTGTCTCTAACGCACCTTAAGACCTTGTTTCTTTGTTTCCTTTATTCTTCTTCTTCTCAATTTTTTTTTTAAGTCTTTAATGGAGTTGTATGAGTCCCTTTTTTAGAGAGTGAGAGAGAGGGTTGAGTAGAGTGAGATTGAGATGCAGAATTGAAAGAGGTGAGACTTGAGGGGGCTTGAAAGCTTAGAATTTGGAGAGGGGGTTTTACAGGTTTTTTGGATTGCTTTTAAGGTTAGGAATGTCAAAGGTAGAAAGTTAAGGGATAATGGCATAAGGTTTAGGCATGGAGTATTTTTTTTTATTTTGATGTTGGGGAGGGGTACCATGGTAAAAGGTGGTAGATGGGTTCCTTTTTACCCAAACCCATGGATAAAGTCTAATTGGGATGATTAGACAACCCATACTTAGGTTGAGTGTGGGTTAAATCGAGGGGTATGTGTATTGGTTGAAAGAATGGCTTGTGCAAGGGATTAGGTGGTTAAATTTTTGGGAGGGTGAATTTAGTGGTGACATGTGTCCCATGGTGGTAGATATGTGTAGCTTTATGGTGGGTTGAGTGAGGAGATTAAGGAGAAAGGGTGTGAGTTGGTTGATTGTTAATTTTTGGATGAGATGATGAGGGTAGGTTATGACATGTGGTGTGGGTTGGTTAGCTTTTAAGGGTAATGATGAGGTTGAGTAGAATGAATTTGGGAGGTGAGTTGTGGTGGTGACTAGTGTCTCTCTTGATGCTCAAGGGTTGTATGGATCCTGATTGGTTATGATCATAGACATAGGCATCGGTTTGGACTAGAATAAAAGTTCTAATTAAAATGGGCCTTTGTATGTTGGGCTTGGGATTGGATTGTAACTCCATCAGAATTGATTTAGGTTTGCCTTAAAGTGTGGCTTAAACAAGGTTTAGGATGATTAGAAATTGGTGGGCTTAGAAATAGACTCTTAAGACTTAATAGTAGATTCGGGGTTGGTTAGGTGAAGGCTTGCCAAGGAGGTGGGCTTGGAAGCCTTATTGTAGATCCAGGGAGACCTTCAGAGGTCCTATGACCCTTTGACTTGAACAAAATACAAAATTTTGAAGATCTTGACCCTTAGGTCCATTGACAAATTTTTGAGAGAAAAAAGAAATTTTTTTTTTAAAAATCTTTTGGAGTGGGACCATTCAAATTGGGGGTGTCTTCATAAACTATTCTCAAAAAATCAAAGGGTTACAAGCAAATTACCCTAAATTTCATGATAATCTGACACCCCATCCCTCTCCCAAGATCATTTGTCTTGTCATACACAAGAAAAATATTTATGATTCTGTGATGGGAACATAGGTGAGCATGTGTCAGGGAGGTAAAAAAATCATTATTGTAAATTTTATATCACTTAAGACTTTAACCTAGAAAGATGTCACTTTGAGCTGAGCAAACCCAACCCGGCGTACCTAAAACTGCCGGCAAAGAAAGCCTTACAATGCAAAGCTGGTCCAATGACAAGATTCTTCGGGTGCACCATTGAAACATAATATTATGAAGCATAAGAAATGTGTGATTCCAAGATATTAGACAACTTAATCTACTTCTTGTAAGCAAACAGCCAATTTATCCATTTTGATATGTGATCTTGTAATGGCATCATTTACACAATTCAATAGTTTGGTATCATTACCTTAAATAGATATAGAAAGGATTATTCATAATATATTTTTGACTGTATGAAAATCTTGGAAAATTTCAAGGCATAGAGATGTGGCTACTTTATGGATCCACCCGATATAGATGAGACCTTGCAAACACCTGCTGATGTGGTGAAGGGCGCATCTTTGTAACGGGCCACAAGTTCCATGTCGGTACTTAGATCCACTTGAACCGTTTCCCAAATCTTCTTCTTAGGGTTGAGAATGCCACCTGGTTCACCTTGAAAACCGGGAAATGTAACTCGCTCTCCCACATGAGCAGATTCAGGTGGATCAACCAATTCAACCTGAAATTAATCCAACAAAAACACTAAGATCTGCTGTTGCATCTTCCAATTAACAGTCAGATCAATCTGCTACCAACCCTGAATAAGCTTCATCACCATGCATGGTTTGTTTTAAATCTCGTCCGAGACTGAGATGACTTGCCCTGTAATCTCAGTATCGTCCATGAACGAGACAGATAGACAGAGGGTCTCGCATATGCAAAATCTCGCTAGACAAACAAGCTGACCCGGGCAATATTTTGAAAATCTCATCCGAGTCAGTAAAACTCGCCTGAAATAATCGGGATTTTGTACATTTTAATTAAATCAATTAATTTTTTATATTTAAATATTACTAATAACTAAACATCTTCTAATCTACCTTATTTTCTAAAAAAAAATCAAAATTATTTTCATATAAAATTTATGAATTGTAAAATCAAGTTAAATGGTTTATCTCGTCCAAGACAACTCGGTCTTGTCCATGGACAAGATGTCAAACTGAGAGTTTTTTTTTTTTTTTCAGAAGGATAATAAAGGAAAAATACAATGAGTCAGTGAAACCACATAAATGTGTCTTTGTTTTGCTTACTTTAGTTTGATCATTGTTGGAAACAGCAAGAAGCATCGCCTGAGATTTAATTCCCCGCATGGTTGCTGGTTTCAGATTGCAAAGAACGCAAACTTTTCGGTTCTGCACATGAGGATCATCATCAAGAGAAGAGTAGATTCATAATTATCCTTTAACCAATAACAGTAGTTGAAAATTCTGAAAATTTGTCCGATGGAAGGAGAATGGCAAAGAGCACAAACCAACCTGCATTTCTTCAAGAGGAACATATTTAACAAGGCCACTAACAACAGTACGGGGTGCTCCTTCACCCACATCGATCTCTTCAACATAAAGAGAATCAGCATCCGGATGCTTCTCAACTTTTGTGATAAGGCCAACTCGTATGTCAAGCCTAGTAATGGAAACTTCTCCTTCAGCAGTGGCCTTTGATTTGGTTTCTGGTGCAGATTTAGTTTTTCGTTGTTTCTTTCCATTTACATCCGCTAAAAATAAACATAGAAAACGTAAGGTTCCTGACAAAAACTTAATCTCAATACATGCTGGAAGTTTTAAAACCCAACAGTTCTTTATTGCAAGTAATATAAAATGCAAGATTTGAAATTTTGAGTGATGATTCCATAAACCTGGGTTCAATTCACCATGATAACATATAAGGGGGGAGGGATCAGGGTTTGCCAAGGTTTGCTGTCCTGAACAGACTTCCTCAATATCAGATATGATGTTATTTCTTATTTTATGTTTTGTCCTTTTTTGTCTTTTTCCTATTTTATGTCACTCATATAAATAGGAAAGAATCGAATAAAGAAAAAACTTCTCTCTCCAAACCCTAGATTGATTTTGTACATGGTATCAAAGCCTGTTTGAAGATCAGAGAAAAAGTTGTTTCTTTATTCCATTCCTTTCCTATTTACAAGAGTGACATAAAAATAGGGAAAGACAAAAAAAAAAAACAGGGCATAAGACATAAAATAAGAAATAACATCATATCTGATACCACTTCCCCCCCCCCCCCCCCCCCCCAACTCTTTTGTCAAAGGATGTCCTGGCATGGGAGGGCACTTAACATGTCTCCGGAGTCCAGACCTTGTGCGTTTTGGGATATTTCTGCAATTTCAACCACAATTTCTCTATTGGGTATTTACTCGTGGGGTTTGTTACTGGCTTTCTTCTGAAAATTCTGTAATTTCCATTCTTTAGCAATATGTATTGCTTCATTTAATCATCTAATGGACTGTAAATGTGTAATTGCAATCACAAAAAAACAACAATCAGATCGAAGAGAATGAAAAGATTAGAAATAATACCTGAAACTTCTGTTTTCTCCAGCTGGTCAGCAATCTTTTTTGCCTCAGCTTCTGCCTTCACAATCCTATCGGCTTGACTTCCAGCAAATTTCTCTCTAAAGAACTTCACATCTTCATCGCTCTGTGTGATAAATAAGCAGGAAGATGGGCACAGGAAGACCAACAGAAAAAACAAAAAACGAAAAAAAAAACCATGTATACCAGTTCCTTAAATAGTGGCTCTGGCGTCCCAATATTGTGACCAGAGGGTATAATCTCCCATGGTCTTTTGGTCCTGTCGATTTCTCCATTTTCATCACAAAGTGAAAGTTGTGTTTCAGGGGGCAAATTAAGCTGCTTTAGTACCTTAAGAGGCCATCAGAATACAAAACAGATGGCTCAGAATGACTAAAAGTCGCACCAAAAAGTTAAATAAGCATGAACGATACCAAACATGTGATAGATGGATAGCACACAAGTATTATTCAACCAAAAATTTACAGGGGCAGATTTTTACCTCAACACAAAAAGATGGCATAAAGGGTTGTAACAGAGATGCTAGAAGATATACAAGCCCAACTGAAGTTTTCATGACAATAGAACAGGAAGTTGGATCTTCCTTGTAAAGCTTCCAGAATTGGGTGTCCTATAAAGTATAAAAAACATTAAAAAATCAGATATAAGTGATGATAAATAAATAAAGAGAGATTTTATTGTCACACCAACTTCTGCTAACATGGCCCCAATTCATACGTAAATCACCAAAGAATAAGCACACATCTAGGGGTGGCATTAGCAAAAGTTGGTGTGGCAATAGAGACTCTCTAAATAAATAAACCTCAAAATAAGTGACAAGCATACTTGTAGATATGCATTTCCCTCACTAGAGATGCTCATTGCAGTTTTCAGTCCTTGTTTTAGTTTAACCTATAAAACATTACACAAAGAAAATATAACTTAAATGTCCAAATCAAGTGATTGCATTGTCTAGCTGAATGACGGGGTTGTAAAGCAGTAAAACATCTTAGCTGAGGATGCAAAAGATCACCTTCTCCATGGCTTCAAGATATTGATCAATATATTTCCCAACCTTTTCTGCTAATGCCTTAGTCAAGAGATGTGATTCTGCATCCGGAGCGTCGGGAATGACAGAACCATATCCTAGTCCTGCAGAAGGGAAGGTATCAATGAGAACTGTAGGAACTTTTTTTTTGTTGGATGGATAAAGATCATATTAAAAGAACTAAATGGAGGAAGAGAGGGCCTCCCAGATAATTCATATTCGTTAATTATTCAGTGATGGTTAAATTCGCTTAATTCAGATAAATTCAGGAAAGTTTTGTAAAAAAATTAGGTAAAATTTTGGAGATTATTTCTTTTGGTAAGTTAAAGTTTTATTTATGAAAAAACAGAGGGGACGAGATGACCCCAAAATACAAACATATTTTGGAGATTATACAACATATGTTTTTGGTTTCTTACCAAAACCTATCATCTTCAACCACTCTAAAAACCCTAGTCTTCTTCTTGATGTCTAAATGTTGAAAAAAAAAAATTTGAGGGTGAAGGTGAAAATGTTACCATGTTCCACAATTAATTGAGGAATCATCAATCAATTCGTCAATTTAATCAGCTAACCCCTAATTCAGAGAAATATGAATTTGCTGAAAAATTTGGAGAATTTTGTGACTATGGATACTAGAGAAAAAAGCTAAACAAGCAAGAAAGACTAAAATAAAAAAACACTATAACAATGATAACCTCCGAAAGTGCCTTTTCTTTTCCTTGAAATATGTGGCAATTAATCGCCTTCCAGATGCCCCAACAAAAAGTAAAAGGAATTAAACTCCACAAAATCCTTTCCTTAGATATAAAAGCTGGGATTGCTAAAATGAGAGAGACACGTGAAGTGTGACCAAATTACCCAGGCAAAAGAACAATGAATTAGGAGATGATTGACGGATCAAGCATTTGACTTGCACATAGGGTAGGAGTTAACAGAAAAGACACCCTGGAGCATAATGTCTATATAACAAGGATCATTTCCCAAGCGCCAGACAAAATGAAAAATACCATTAGAAAGGATCTTTGGACTCTAAATTGCAGAGTTTGGAAATGACCTGACAATGCTTTGAGAGAGAATGATAATAAGATAAGCCAAAGAACGAACCAGATTTACGCTTTAGCCATATTTGAAGATCTTCCTCCAAAGGAACCAGATAAACTCTTTTACCCTAAATGCATGTACATATTAATTTTTGACAAGACAATAGAGATGGATGGCTTTCACAGGGTTGAGAAATTTGAGTTCTAAAATTATTATGTTTTAAATGACATTTTGAGAAAAATAAAATGCAATTTATAAACTACAATTAAAAAAAAAAAAAAAGTGGTTAAATACAATATTCGTAAAAAGAAATCAATAAATAGCTTTTTCCATAAAACTTTTGTGAAAAAGAAACATAGGTGCATTCCGATGTGGTTAATTGTGGAAAGGAAAATATTTCGGAAAATTTTTGGGATATTACGGAAATATAATACCACACATAAGATCTGCTACCATTACACTCATAAATACTATATTTGTCCAAAAATAGATACAAGAGTTGATCAACCCATTCGTAGGGACATCCTAGCAGAATAAATTATGCTTTTGTCATAAAACAAACTAGTTGCTGAGTTGTGCATATCCACAGAAACATAGTCATTTAATTCCACAAGCACACCAAAGTTGACTAACCTGGAGGTTTGGCAATGAAGCTCAAGACTCGATTGATAAAATTTCCCAGATTATTCAACAACTCAGTGTTTAGTTTTGCTTGCAAGTCTGCCCATGTAAATAACGTGTCTGATACCTATTTCAGACAAATTCATAAGAATTCACAATGGGAATGTGTACAGTAGTATAACTGATTAGAAATTAAAATCAAAAGAACTCACCTCCGGCCTATTTGTAAGCAAGTAATATCGCCATACTTCAGCAGGAATCTTAGTCTCTTTTGCATCATTACCAAAAACTCCCACACCCTTGCTTTTCGAAAACTTTCCTGTAGGTAACAAAGCAAAATAAAACACAGAAATCCACAACAGCAAGGATTGAAACATCATGGTAAAGAAAGACTTGTGGCACTATTCATCCGTGAAGAATAATATATGGTCATTTATTTTGGGTATCGACAAAACAAATACAAAGATAGCTAGGCACAAACCTGCTTCATAGTTTAAATATTCTGTAACACTGATGGTCTTCATCAATGTCCAGTTTTCCCCCGTCCCAATAAGTGTTGACGGAAACATCACCTGAGATTACCAACATTAGCACCTACTTACAATTTTAAAAAAAGTACCACATTGGTAACATTATTAAAACCCCAGGAAACTAGTAAATGGCATGCAGCTATCATTCCTGTGAATCACACAAGGTTCTCAGGAGTGATCGAGTGAAAAACATTAATTAACTTCAGAACATGACATATACTATTCAACCAATAAGTAGGTTGAACGTATGCAGCCTGAGTGTGTCACAAATTGGTCTGTACTGGTCCATGCGCACATGATAATGTTGTTAACCAACCAACTACTCTAAAAGACTGATCTGTTAGAGAGGGGGAGAACTATGAATAAAAGAGGGTCACGGGGGCTTAAATGGGGTATGACACCTGAGAGTGGAGGAAAATATACACTCAACACTCCACCTCACCCATAAGGGTGGAAAGAATCAAACCCATGACCTAGATGAACCTAGTGCTTTGATACCATGTTATCCAACCAACTACTCCAAAAGACTGATATGTTAAGAGAGGGAGAGAACTATGAATACAAGAGGGCCATGGGGCTTAACTGGGCTATTAACACACCCGAGAGTGGAGGAAAATATACACTCAACAGTTTCCAAGAAGCTAATGATTTACTAAGGTGCTGTTTGTTAAACTGAAAAAAATAAGTGCCGAATAACATTAAGTGCTGAAATTTGTAAGCTCTGAATTTAAGTGCTGAAAAACGTGTTTGCTTAGATGCTAAAATAGTGCTGAATTCATTAAAATTAAGCGCTAAATTCGCAGGATCATGTTTGTTACATATTACTGAAACTAGTAAATTGTCTTTTTTACCCTTATAATCATATTATACATTGTTTGCATGTTTCAAATCCCTATTTCTTATCAAACACAATAAAATATATTTTTTCTTATAAAATTAAAATACAATTCCTTTTTAAATAATAAGTAATATTCAAATTTTCAATTTCTAAATAATAATTTTTATTTCTAAAACCCCACAAATTTGAAATTAAAAACAATAATGTCATGCAAGTCACCAAAATTTGAAATCAACATTAAAAGAACTTAATTTTGGATGAATAATTTTTTATGGAAATGAAGGATGTGTAATTATAAAAGCACCCCACGAATTAATAAGGGCAACCCACACCATAGCCAATTTTTTTTGTCTTATATGGGTTAAAGTTTTTCGAATGAGCCAATTTTTGGTGAGGATGATCTTTATGGTCTAGAGATCATCCTCACCAAAAATCAGCCCATTCCGAAACTTCTAACTACGTCAAAATTGGTTTTAAAAAAAAAAAAAATTGGATGATTTACGGTTCTTGAACTTGTTTTGATGGGGTTAGAAGTTTAGGGATGGGCTGATTTTTTGGCGAGGATGATTTCCTCATTGTAGAGATCATCCTCACCAAAAATCAACTCATTCCAAAACTTTTAACCCATATAAGACAACAATTTGGCCATGGTGTGGGTTTATTAATTTGTGGGGTGCTTATATACTTATCCATGGGATATAAGAGGTAATATCCTTTTCAGTATAAGGGCATACTTGTCCGTGCCAAAAAAAACGGAAGGCATACTTGTGTATGCCGAAAAAAGCTCCAGTGCTTACCGCTTCAATGCAAAAATTAAGGGGTAGTGCAATGGACAACTTCTTCCAACCATGGTTTAAAATGTTGTTTCAATTCAATGTTTCAATGTTTTTAGAAAATTGAAACAATACCAAAACATTCCCGAAACATTAAATTGATTTTTTTTTAAATCCTTCATAGAAGATGTGGTCAAGGGGCATATCATTAGTTCGAAAGCACAGGGTTTCTAAAATATTTACATAAATATGGGGTCTTTTATCTAAATAACCCTAATCTTCCAAAGAAGACTAAAGTCAAGGGCATGCCCTTGATGAAAACATAGTTGCAGCCTTCATTAATTTCAGAAAAAAGGGGAATTAACCTGAAGAAGACAAAGAGGAAGACGACTGGGGATTTTACCATGAATCTGACAATGTAAGTGTAAGTTGTGTAACTCCGGCGATCTCACCAGGTTCCTCTCTCAAAAAAATAAAAAAAATAAAAAAAATAAATAATAATAATAATAATAATAATTGCAGAAGAGAGGAGGAAATTTTCCCTAAACTTGAAATATTATAGTTTAAAATCAAGTTAAGTTTCATTTATCTTTAAAATTAAGTTGGGATGAAGAACTATGGTTTAAAGTTTTGTATGGATTTATAATCATTGTAACCAAGTTTGGATTCGGCAATTATTTGGTGGGGATCAACTTGGTTTAATTTGGACAAATCCTGAAAAGGTTCCAAAAAAATATTCGAGGATTATAAAAATGATGCTTTGGGTCTCTTCCCCCAAACCAATCATCTTCAACCTCCCATAAAGCCCTATCTTGTTCTCGAGATTTGAAGGTTGAAAAAAATATGATCTTGAGGTTGAAGGGTAAAAGCTTGTACCCAAGAAGCAAATTTCCACTTAAGCCACACAGTTCTAATTCTATGGACGAAATCATTAACCTCTTCACAGACAATCAAACCAAGATAAGATGTAAATGCTGAAGGTGCCACCTTGGTGAGGTGGTAAAGTCTGTGTGGTAATACCGCAAACCCGGGATCAAAACCCGCCTTCACACTTACACCTATCAAAAAGAAGATAATGAACATGATGTATCTCCTGGTGGTCAATTTTAACTACTTCTCTCCTCTCATATAAGCATGTAATGTCCTTGACTCATATACAAATGGCTAAGCGAATCTAATGCAAAGTTCTCCACATTCAATCATATACTCAATAATTAAAAATCGTCAGTTAGACAATTAAATAAAAGCACCCAAGGCCCAATGGATGTTAAGTTTAAAGTGACCAATAATAGTGTTGCCTAAAGATGCTTGGTCTTATAATGTGCAACTATACCAAGAAAAACAAACATTGTCAAGCCTGAGTTTGGACTTGTAATCTAACAAAATATCTGTTAACCAACCAACTAGACTCCAAAAGATCGATCTGTTGGAGAGGGGGAGAACTACAAATATAAGAGGGTCGCGGGGCTTAACTGGGGTATGACACACCTGAGAGTGGAGAAAAATATACACTCAACACTCCCCCTCACCCACATAAGGGTGGATAGAATTGAACCCGTAACCTATATGAACGTAGTGCTCTAATACCCTCCAACCAACTGCTACAAAAGACCGATCTGCCGGAGAGGGGAGAATTATGAATATAAGAGGGTCATAGGGCTTAACTGGGGTATGACACACCCAAGAGTCCAGGAAAATATACACTCAACAAAATCAAGATATACAACTAGAGTGATATAACCTTAACATGTTAAAGTCATAAAGGCTTTGCTAAGTACAGGAGATGGGGCATGCTTACAGTGTGAAATGGCACATTATCCTTTCCCATAAACTGATACAGCTCCACATTCTCAGGATTCTTCCACCACTTCTCCCAATCAGGAGTATAGCATGATGTGATTGAGATGTATCCAATAGGTGCATCAAACCACACATAGAAAACCTAAACACCAAATTGTTGGAATGTAGAAAGAAACTGCACACCGTTAATAAACTACCAAAAATGGAATGAAAAATTTTGATTTGTAAAAAATATATGATCCATCGATTTTATTGAACCTTGTCTTTAAATTTCTCATGTGGAACAGGAACCCCCCACTTCAGATCCCTGGTGATACATCGTGATTTCAGCCCTTCCTTTAGCCATGCATTTGTAGCTTGAATAGCATTCTGACTCCAAGATCCAGCCACTGACATGTTGCTGATATACTCTTCCAACTTATCCTTCAGCAATGGAAGTTCTAGAAACAAGTGGTCTGTATCACGAATTTGGGGAGTGTTCTGACATACCTTAAAACCAAAATACAAGTATGAAGTAAATTAACAGAAATGTGTTGATTGCAACATCTATGTTAGTCACAAAGTGAGTTTCTAGTCAAACATACGAAAGAAAGACTGAATCCCAATATAAGAGAGGCTTTACCTTGCATCTAGGATCCCTTAGTTCTGTTGGATTCAACAGTTTCCCACATTTTTCACACTGATCCCCTCGTGCGGATTCATAATTACAATCTTGTGTGGGGCAGGTACCCTCCACAAGCCGGTCAGCTAAGAAACGGTTGCATGTATCACAGTAAAGCTGTATAGTAATTGGAATCCAAGTTAATATGAAGAGGCAATGATGCCTTATGTCGAAGGGCTAGTCAAAGTACAAGTCAACTATGAAACAGATCCTCCCATCAGCAATATGTATAGAGAAGATAGCCATAGAAATACAGGGTCATTTTTACAAACACAGAAGACCAATAACAATTTTTAAGCATAAACATAAGTACGGACCTGCTGCATTGTGTTTTCAGAAAGCCAATTGTTCTCCATCAGTTTCTTGAAAATTGCTTGGCACACTTCAGTCTGCTGAGGAGTAGATGTGCGTCCAAACTCATCGAAACTTATATCAAACCATTTATAAACCTCCTTGTGTATAGTATAGTATCTACATAAGCATGAAAACAAATTGAAAATTTTTCAGATATGCAATTTAAGCCCACAATCTTGAAGTAAAATATAGAAAAAGGCCTAGGTTTTCTCAAGGAATAAAATTGACTGCATGAAAAGTATCAAATATCGAGATCAGACGAAGAATACTAAACATGAATGTCTGCAATGTAAGTAAAGAAGTAAAAAAAAACAGAAGCCTTAAATCTCTCAGTTATTGCTTAATATTTTCCAACTCATTCTGTTTTTGAAAACCTCAGAACAAGAATGGTGTTTTAAGGATGTAATCATACCAGAATGAAAAATTGCAAAATTTCGAATGTACCTCTATGATTTTTTGACATACCAAGCGATCCATCAGTATATTAATTCCTTGAATATCACTCCTAAAGGCAGAAAAAGGGTTTTAGGTTTCTTTTAAGGAATACATGGTTCTAGGGGGCTATCACAGCAAATTCGATATCTTTTTGTATTGACCTCGTGTGCCTTGTCCAGGAGTAGTAAAGAAGACGGTAACCTCGGCTCCAGTAGAAAGATCTGATGATAAGTAGGGTCAGCTGGTGCCGAAGATATAGTGGGGTGAAAAACATAACTAAAGGTCCCTCTTGGTTAAATCATAACATATGGAGTAGAATTTATGTATTTTTTGCAAAAAATGGTACATTGACTCGCAGCATGAACACTAAGGGGGCATTTAGTTCGGATTCTAGAATCTGATTCTGGCTCATAATCAGATTCTAGAATCTGATGCATCGTTTGATTTGGATTATCGACCTGATTTTTTCATACTCAGGAACCAAAATCCTGCAGAATCAAAAACACTTCTTAGGCTATTTCTCCTGATTCTCACAAACTATCCACTTATGAAAATACATCTAGCAATTATAATAATACTACCAATATAATTATAATTAATGATAGTAGTATTAGTAGTAATAATAACAAAAGCAACAACAAAACTAATAATAATAATAATAATAATAATAATATAGTTTTTGAAATACAAATACAAAATCTTCATAATTTTTTGGGTAATCTTACTATTATGCTTCTTAACATATAATTAACTTGAAAACTAATAGAAAATGACTTGAATGTCAAGTTTTTTCAACTCGTTTAAAAAATCTTTGCTTGTTTTCTTTCAAAAGTCCATTATCTTCAATCTCTAAGATAATAATACTTATCTTCAATCTCAATGGGAGTAATTGGGTAATTTTTTCCACAAAATTAGTTTTTAAAAACAGTGTTAGCCAAACGACATAATTTTCTTTCTATAAAAAGTAAATTAATAACAAAATCATTCCACATGAACGTTCTATGAAACAATCAATCGAAAAAAGAAAATTAAAAGCCGCCACCCTTTGAATCAAATTTAGATATTTCTTCAGATAAAATCAAGTTTATAAGAGAATTGAATATCATGACATGACAAAATAGAATTGAACCAAAAAATAAATAAATAAATAAATAACGATGATTCCGCATGAATCCTCTATGAACAATCCATGAAAAAGAAAATTAGAATCAAATTAAGAAATTTCTTCAGATAATAAAATCCAACTTACTTGTCGCAAATCTGCTGAGGAGAGCAATTCTCTTCCATGGCTTTGGTCTCAGTGGCCGTTCCATACTCATCAGTCCCACAAATATAAATCGCATTATAGCCTCGAAGACGACAGTAACGAGCAAACACATCAGCACTCAAAACACCTGCAAATCAATTACAAAACAAACTCATGGTGTGAGAATCTCGATGATCATCCAACGGTGTGAAAATCTCGATGTCCTACTACTACTCTTGAGAGAGAGAGAGAGAGAGAGAGAGGATTACAGCCGATAATGTTTCCGAGATGAGGAACGTTGTTCACGTAAGGTAAAGCGCTTGTAATAAGGATATTTCTGCGGCCTTGGATTGGAAGTTTGGGATTTTTCTCAACTCCTGTGTCATCTTCTTCGATGTCTCCCATCGCTGTGTAATTTCTCTAGGGTTTGAGTTTTCGAAATCGATTGAAAGAAAGAAGAGTGAGTTGGAACACTTGAACCGTCGAACGACGCTGAAAGTCTGAAACTGAAATGTATTTATTTGAGACTCGAGATTTGAGAGAATGGAAGAAATATTGGTGATTTTCAATTTGAAAATAAAATATTTCACTTTTGAGCCCTGGAACATCTCAAATATTTACGAAAACACCCAAGAAATATTTAAAAGATTCCTCCACTACCACCACATTAATAACTTAATAAGTGGTGTGATTCTAATTTCATTGGCCGATGATACCATTAATAACGTTAGCGTCCTCCAAACGCAATTGCATCTCTAAAAAAACATATTAAACCATCCGTAAGCAAAGATTAAAAAAAAGGACAAAAGTTGTTTCAAATGGTGCAACTTTATCCCATTTGCAAGTAGTGCAGAATGTATCATCAAAGAATCGTGCTGCAGTGACCTCGAACCTAAAAGTTCACACTGCACTTCTTGACGATTTGATGAAAAACATCTATGATTCTCATTCATTTTCATGTCAAGAAGTGCGATATGAGGTTGCAACCTAAGATCACTTCAACATTATTCATCATCAAATATTAAAGATTCTATATTAGATTGTGTCATGTTGGAGTGACCTTAAGTTGAAATCCATATCGTATTTCTTGATGTGAAAGTGGATAGAAATCTTATATTCCTTTTAACATGTATCTCGATGAAAATCATCTATAGTTCTCATACACTTTCACATCAACAAGTGTCATATGAGGTTCTAGTCTTAAGTCACTTTAGCATTATTCTTATAGATTCACTGCTTGTCACCTCATCCATTGGATAACACTTGGAGCTGCTTGGTACATTATAAATCACTAGAAGGTGGTATGTGCAAAAGCACATGTATTTGAAGAGCTTATTTATTATTTTGAATATTAATTAAAGGGTGATTCTAAAGATAACATAGTAAAAAATATTATTTTTGTAATTTTGAAAATTAACTACTATGAATTTAGGGATGTGTAATTGCAGTTTCCTTTTCTTTTTTTTATACATACCAAAACGACACTGATTATTTAAATTTTAAGGTGAGGTCATATCTCGCATCCAAATTTTGGTGAGAACCACTTCTATTCTACCTTCTCTCATTATAATAGTAAAGATTTACATTTACAAATGATTTGCACTATGAATATTTTGTAACGCAAATATTTTGTGATGAAAATTTTACTATTACTTGATAGCCATTGGGGAATCTCTTACAAAATTATCTTTTGTGTTTGATTGATAAATCGATACTTGTAAAGCACAAAAATTTACAATGATTTGTCATAAAAAGAAAATATGGAAATAACTTTAACTTTGATCTCATCAAATAAACAACTTAAATTACAAAAATTCATTAAGTACTTGCTCCACTAACCTACATATGAATTTACAAAAATATTCCTATGCTCGCATATTGGAATATAAAAAATATTCATCATCAAAGAAACTATTCAAATTATAAAAATACCTTTAGTAGATATAATAAAATTGATGATGGATATTTTTGTAATTTTATATACAAGTAAATGTATCTTTAACGAACCCCAAGGGATTGGCCTAGTGGCAAGGTGAGCCTTGATAAGCTCCTCGGGAAGGGTAGGTCAAGTGTTCAAAACCCCTACGAATATATGAATTTTTTGGGGTCACCTTCCAGAGCTGATTGACCCTCGACTCAACACTACAAGAAATTTAATATTTAGCCGCAACATTTTTCATCACTAAATGTTTAAAAGTTGCCACTAAAAATTCTAGTGGTACCATTTTTATTGTGGTTCCTCCGTGGTTAAATGTGTCATTGCCAAATGTTAGTTGCAACTTTTAATAAATGTCACTAAAGATTATACTTGTAGCTACAACAAATAAATCATTACTAAAAATATAATATTCAACTATAAAAGATATTGCGACTAATTTAAAAAGTTATTGTAACTAAATATTTAAAGTTGTCATTAAAATTTGTGAAACTAATTGATAAAAATAGACTTTTAGTGATAATTTTAGGTCGTTGCTAAAAGTGAAGAGTTAGCCACAACCATAGTTAGAGTAAAAGTTTAAAACGACAAGGAAAAACCTCGAAAAAAAAATGATAAAAATGGGAAAACAGCGGGAAAAAAATGAAAACATATAAAAATAAAAAATATTAAAAATTATCAATGTGTATCATACATTATACATTTATTTTATATTTCTAATATGTTTTTAAGCTTAACATCAA
The DNA here is from genome assembly GCF_017979445.1 of Akebia trifoliata. Taxonomy (NCBI): domain Eukaryota; kingdom Viridiplantae; phylum Streptophyta; class Magnoliopsida; order Ranunculales; family Lardizabalaceae; genus Akebia; species Akebia trifoliata. The sequence goes on from NC_141390.1 coordinate 14,248,346, forward strand.
GACATTATCATCCTAAATCAAACTACATTCATCATGAAGTATCAAAATCCTATAATATTTATCAAATCGTGCAATAAACTTCATTCATGAACACGATAAAAAATAAGTAAACACCAATGAGTTATTCAATAATTCAATCTAAAAAACATGTAAACACTAAAATCCATAAAATAAAATAAAAACAATTTATTTAGTGTCTGCAAGTATTCAACATACACACATAAATAAATAAAAACCATAAAAAAAACCCAATTTCGGTTGTTAATTTTAATGAGGTTTGAAGGTTCTATGAAATTGGAACATTGAAAAGTATGGGGTTTTAGTCTTTTAGAAAAGAAGAATATGAACTATAAAGAAAAAGAAGAAATGAAAAAGAAGAAAAGGGGGTTTTGGAATCACTGGGTTTTAAAAGTTAGAAAAAAGAAGAACTCACCAAATGGTCCAGAATCCAGATCTCATTGTTGCCTGGTGGGGTCATGCTAGTGTCGTCGAGCCCTCGTCGGATATCAATCATAGTCCACAGTTACAAATTTAGGAAGTTAGGGTTTTGAGTTTTCTCTCCCACATACCAATCCCATAGTCCAAATAAAACAAAACACAAATAGAAACATATTTTGTTTGTGCATGAAAGTGAAAATAAAAATAAAAAAATCTCCTGAGAAAATGAAAATATCGATGTTTTAAAAAAAATCGAGATTTTCGTGATTTAAATCTTAAAATCACAATTTTTTTTTTCAAAAATTCACAATTTGTTGCCATTTTAAATGATTTTCTTATCATACGCATTTTAAACGCAGCTTTTTTAAAAAGTCATCGACTTTTGTTATTATGGCCACAATCATAAATCATCACTAAAAGTGCTAGATTTAGTAATAATTTATTTTCTATAGTTAAATGTGAACCGTTAGCCACAATCATCAATTGCCACTAAAATAAATTTAGAATAAAGTTAGTGTCAAATTACTTTGAAATTAAAATTGGATTATTAATCACAATAAAAAATCGTCACAAAAAGTTCCTAAAAAAATTTGGGACGATAAATTTAGTGACATTAAATTCTTTATATGTATATACTTGTTTTTTATGAACATACTCATATCTTAAATGAAAATATGAAATCTTCATCACCAATAATACATTTAATATATTTTAGTAGAATATTCTAACATAAATTATTAAAGTCATCATAAAAGTAAAAAATAAAAAATCTTGATCATAAAGATTTTGAGAAGGTTTTACACTATGTCTCTGACCTACAAATAAAATAATTGACAAATAATTACATTATAATAAATTAAATGAAGATCATATATATAATTGGACCAAAAGTAGATCTCCTTAGAAAAAAAAATTCAGCGGAACCTCCTTCATATTTCAAACATGTAAATTTATGACATACTTGATTCCATTTATATTATAAAAGAAGATCCTCATTAAAAGACATATATCCATATAAAAAAATCACAACATTCATTCATATTAAATTACAAGCAATTCATATTTGAATAATAAATAGAAAATATAAAAAAAAAAATACAATTCAACTAACAAACATACCTTGAAGTCCTTATATCCAAAATACTCGATGAGAGTAACTCAGTTATCGTGGCTCAAACTCAATGGGGGGAATTTGCAACCTCATATCACAAGTGCCGTACTTCTAGTAAAAGTTCTTATGCAACTTGTAGCGTGTGCTTCAGGCTCCTACAAACCTACAACCCACCCACATCTAAGATTTCAGTGCCTTGGAATAGTGCACACAGGTAGATGTTAGGTGCAGATTCTTGTGACCTACAGGCGCATGGCACGTGTCAGGAGAATGCTATAAGAGATCTTTAAATTAAATTCAAGTCCGTATCTAAAGAGATTACTGAATGGCAGGGGAAAATTCATGTTTCTAATAAGGCATTGGGAAGATCATGAGATACACATACAGAAGTCCCGGCAAATTAGTAACCATGGTGGACATACAAACTAGTTTGTACTAAGTTATCCTAGATATTATTAATGTAAATTGGATCACATTTATGGAATCTATATACAGGCCTATACTAGGCTATCCTAGATATTGTTAAAGGAATAAATGGGTTGTATAAAAGCGTATATTGGCATGCACTTTCAAAATAATTTGAAACACACCCCAATTTGAATACCCAAATGTCAAAGAATAGGGAATGACTTCAATCTTGCATAGTTTTTTCAGTGCATCAAGTGTTCGGAATGGAATGTCAGATAAATCTATTTTAGATAAGAAAATATCCACTTGTAAACATCAATGAATAGGAATAATATTGTCATCCCCACACAATCAAAATATCAAGCACTTTAGACGTAAATCTACAACCATTTGTGTCCCTAACTTAAAATTCTTAATCACAAGGTTATCCATTTGAGAGAAAAAAAAAAAATACCCTTGCTCCCAAACGCTTCAAAAGGGAGGCAAATTAGAGCAAGTCCATACAACACGAAAGTGGGAAAAATAAATAGACAATGGAGATACTAATCAACATAAAGAAGAAATCAACTTATAAAGTAAAATAAAATCACCTTTTTTCTAGAAAGGAAATTTTTATCAATTTTGATAACATCAAAACCACTAAAATACAAGAACTTAGGCAATGATGTTTGGTGATATGATCATTCCGACCATCTTGCCCAACTGCTCACGTGTGCTCAGGTGAAGTGGTTTCTGTCACGTGCACCTTACTGAGAATCTTGAATAGTGCCTCTCGGTGTTTCTCTAATCTTTGTAGCAACTCTAGTATTGATACCAAGGTTGATACTTTGTTCAATTGTCATACAAAGCTGTATTCACTTTCTTTGATCAGCTTAAGAAAATTTGCTACTTCCTTATCTACTATTTTTTTTCTTCTTTTCTACCCATTTACCCTATTCTTTCGTGATGACTACCTTTCCTTTCTCTTACCATTTTTCTCTACTACTGTTTCTATTACTTCTGTTATCTACCTTTTCTTTTTGATTATCACATCTATCTTGACTACTACTTGTTCAAACTAACTTTTTCGTGTTATTTTCTTTGTTTCAACCGTCTACCCTTACTATTTTACTTGTTCTATACCAACTAACCCTCAATTGGCTACTTGTTCCTTACCCTCAGTTTGTTCATTTTGTACCTTTTTTATTGCGTTGATCAATCTCTATCACTATCTACTTTTCCTTTCTATGTTGCCTTTTTTTTAGTTGTTCCCACCATTCTGCTTACCTTAGTGATTTGGTCTACATCCTTAGGCTCTTCTTTTTCTCCTATTTTTTAGCCTTTTTAGTCTTTTTGCTCTCCCCTTCTCCTCTTAGAAATACTAACCACTTCTCATAACTCCAAGGCACTGCCTTGTTAGCTACATAAGGGAAGGGTTTACGGGTTTGGAAAGTAAGTTGAAAAAGTTCTTATTCAACATGAAAGATAAGGGATGGTGGTTGTGTAGTAGGCAATGATGAAATGGGTGTGCGAATGATGAGGGGTGGCAGATTTGGAGGTAGTGGGAGTAGTATGATGTTGGGTAAAGTGATGGTATTTGAAGATAAAATGAGAGGTGGTGGATTTGGAGAAGATGGTAAGAGGTTTAAGATAAGGCACCCAAATTGGGTGGTGATGTGAATGAAAGTGTTATTTTGACTTTGAGGGATGATAATGTTAAGGTATTTGAGGTGTTGGGTTTGAGGTAAACTTTTACTTTTGACTCCAAATGAAGGATCAACTGTGAGGGATTGAAGTCTAACTCTTCATCGAAGATTGTGTTCACTACATTTGTCGGCCATGCACCATTCTCGTTACCATTATGAGTTGGAAAAGTATTTTGATTGATATTCTACTGCGTTGGTGTAGGATCCAGAACAATAAGCTTTTTATCTATGAAGGTGTGAACGACATTCCTTAACTGCAAACATTGATTTGTGGGGGTGACTAGGAGCTCCCATGTGGAACTCGCAATTGGTGGTAGGGTCGTACCCGAATGTGTTCTCAACTTTTGGTTATGGCTGTCTTAGTGTAACATAACCTACCTTACAAAAGTTTCAACAATTTCATTGGCAATCGAGTAAATGTTATTCTTTTCTTTTGTTGATTGTTGTTGTAGGGTTGATGGTATTGCTGCTACTACGGTTGCATTTGAATTTGAAACTATTGCTGGTTATTATATGGTCTTGTTGGGGGTTGTTAAGCAGTGCATAGAACCCAACTGGAGGAAGTAACCTGGTGAAATATCCTACCCATGTATAATTTGTTATAAAATACAATTAAACATATCAAATATGTAAGTTCTAACATGAATTTGAAATAAAGAAACAAAATTCTATATTTTTGAAACATATAATAAATTTACATTAAAATCTTATATGCAATTTTTACAATCTATGGTTATCAATAGAAATTAAAAGTCCTTACAATTCTCTGTGCAATAGGATCAAAGCGCGTGCAGGGAAATCAAGATGGATCGAATTTCGAGGTGATTGATTTTTGAATCTGGCCTAGTGGTTTCAAAGATCTCGATGCCGTTGTCTTTTTTTCTTTCTGCGATGGAGGACGGTTTGGCCTCGAAATTAATAAAATCCGAAGTTTAAAAATCGAAACTCCCGTATCACATACAGTTGATTTTCAACGAAACGTAAGGAAAGAGAAGAGGAAATAAAAGGAAACTGGGTGTAGTTTGTAGAAGATGAGGCTACGAATATTTTTCCCTTCTACGTCGGAAGTCAACGACGACCCATTCGCGGTTAATCTGAGGTTGAAAGTAAAGAGAAAAATAAAAAAAATTCATTAAAACCTTTTGCTAGTTTTGGACAAAAATAAGATATGATGAATAGTATTTTTGTTTAAAAAAATTATTTATATAAGTGCGGGACGAAATCGATATTTTACCTATTGTTTTGTTTGACGATAACTTGATCGTCCGAACTTCAAAAGTAGTGAATGAATACTCTATTTTGTATACTTTTTTGATTTGGATCTAATGATATGTTCAAATTCTACAAATTATGTCTCTAACAAAAATTGACTTTTCAACCCGATGGGACCTTAAAATGGATGTCGTTTCCGTTTTTGACCATAATTCGATTTTCTATGCTCCAAAAATAACAAGTAAATAGTCCATTTTCTATAATTTTTCGTTACGAACCCAATAGTGTGATCAAATTTTAAAAATTCTTACTATAGAAAAAAATCATTATTTTAGCTTAATCTAACTTGAAAATCGAAAATTTTGTAACTTTTCTGTTCGGACTCGCACTTGAGCATGCTTACAGGCTCAAATATTTTTTTCGATCATTTTGAATCCAATGGTGAGGTCATATTTCATTAAAAATGATTAAAAAAAATCTTACAATTTTACCTTAAGTCCCACTTTCAGGATTTTCTCAAAGTTTCACTATTTATTTCTTCGAGATACGAATCAAAAACTCGAGGTTTTACATATGGATACATCTAGGTCTAAAGAATTTGAACAACACTAAGTAGGAATGTGAAAACACACTTGATTTGGATTTTAACTCACAATAAGAAGCCAAGAAAGTGGGAAAAGGTTAAGGTTTTGTTTTAGTCCATGGGTGAAATTCAAACTAGGCCACACACTTGTTTTGGCCAGTGATAATACAAAAAACCAGCTTTGGTTATGGGTGAGCCATTCCATGCTAAGATCTTGGCCAAAGGTTAGGTACGGCCAATAAAAAGTTTCGCCTTGGCCAAGGATGAGGTATGGCTAGGCAAAAGTTTTGCCCTGGCCAAGGATACGGTATGGCCAAGCAAAACTTTTGCCCTGGCCTAAAATTAGCTACGGACCCACAAAATTTGTTTTGACCTATAACCAGAACTTTATTTGTTGCAAAATTCTTCATTCCCAATATTAGTTTTCAACTTGTTTTGTTGGATTTTGGCCCTTTTCATGTTGAAAACTGACTTTAGGGAGTCTGGTCATTAGGGAGTGTCTTGTAAGGCTTAAAAAAGTGAGAAAAAGAGAAAAACCCCCTTATTAAAGGTGGGATACCTTATTATATTATATGAATCATCGAAATAAAATCTTACAACTTGACCTTCGTAGGTCGACTTAGACTTACAATGCTTTAAGGAGTTGGCACATAATCCGTTGGAATTTTTTTTTCAAAACATGTGTCCTAAACCTCTAACCGAAAGCTATGCATGATTGGCGATAGGTAGGTTGAAGGTTCTCAAATGTTCAAACCTATACACAAGTTGAAGCAAGTGTTTCATAAGTTGATGATTGAGTTGGCTATTTTTGTCTCTATTTCTTAAGGTGAGCGAGCTCGAGACATAAGATTACTTGGATTCGGGACTAAAGAGTTTTTATAGGATGGGTGGTTTGTGCATTGTCTATGATTGAGATGTTCCCAAGTGCATTTTTAAACAAAGGGGTGCCAACTTTACAATGAAATCAATCCCACAAAATAAAAACAAATTAATCCCACATTATTAACAACACTTACCACACAACAAAAAATAACGCAAAGAACACAAAACAATGTTAACTATAAGAAAAAACAAGTAAAAGTTTCAAGATTAACACCAATGGTCTTTAAAATTGTGGTTTGAACCTTCGATTTCCCCAATAGAGTTGTTAAGCTGTAGATACGTGGGACTCCGAAAACTTTGGGGAGGTTTAAACTTATCTATACGGGTTTAAGTGTCGCCACCATTCAATTAAAGTGTGAATGAAAAATATAAAAGAGTTTTAAAATTCTATTTTTTTTGGCTTGCAGTGGCTTACATATCGAAAGATAAGGGGAAAAAGTCTACCTAGATAATCTATGGTAAGGAGGTTCGTTTGAGGAACAAGGAAGGTGTTAGGCAACTTGTCCTTCCCATCCTAAGATGTTACCAATAGTTGACCATAGGTGAATATTAGAAACTCTTTTTGGGTTTTGAAAATAGAGAAAATTATAGAGAAGAATTAAGAAAAATCGACTATAGTTTAGTTTCAGAAAAGTAATAAGCTGCACTAATGAGCAAGCTAAAAATGAAAAAATATGCTTGTTGAAAATTTTCATTTTTCGTGAGCTTAGGATTTTGGTAGGAATCCATATGGATTTCTTGTTTTTGGATATCAAGGCTCTATTAAGAGGTTATGTGCTCACTTGGGAACATTTTTTTGTTGGTTTAGCCTTTAGGAGGTGTCCATGAATTGGACACCACCATGGAAAGACTAGGGATCTTATGCATGAATTGTGTCTTCGTTGGGATTATTTTTTCTTAGCTTAGAGAGTTAGGTGTAGATCTAGATAGATCCCCACTTTTGACCCATAGCCATTTTAGAGAAAATATTGTGATGTGTGTGCACATAGTGTATGCATATAATGGACTAAGAAAGAAAAGATTACCTCTAAGGAGGGATTACTCTTCAACTCTTAAGTTGTTAGGAAAGAAATAAAAAATATCTATTTTAAGAATTTAAATTTGCAAGGAAAGTAAAACACATCTAATATAGGAATTTAAAGCTTACAAGTAAAGTAAATAAACAAAGGACAATTACTCAATACTCTTATGGAGCTTATTAAGGGTTTATAGGAGAAGATTACTGTGGACACGTGATTTATTCAATTTTGAATATGTCATCTACTTTGGGGGATTTTGGAGTCGCCACCATTCATATTTGAAAAGGGTGTGAATAGTCACCCGGATTGCATTTTTTTGAAAAATCATATTTTTTTGGCATTTGATGACTTTCATGCGGATATGATTCATTTGGTCCAATTTTTGATTTTAAGTAAGGGGCTCATTTTATGGAGTAGGGAAGGTGTTAGGCACCCTACTCCATTCACAATGGTGGTAACCTCGGATTCGATCCATTTTAAAAATAAAAATAAAATAAGAAAAAGAATCAGAAAATCCGATATGTGGCCTCAAGTATGAGGGGCTTTGATGTTGGTTCAACCCATTGAGGACACCCTTATTAAAAAATGGGTCCTTTGATGGTTCAAACCATGGTGGTATGTGTGAAGGTGTGTAAAAAGGGATGAGTAGAAGAAGGGAGTTGGAGGGCGTATTCTTTTGTCCAAACCCACCTTGCTCATTTGTTGACTTTCTTTGACTTTCCTTGATGAATCCCTTTGATCTTCTTAGATTTACTTGAGAAGAAGTTGAGAGTTGAGAGTTGAAGGTAATGGAGGTGAGTTGAGAGTTGAGAGTAATGAAGTGAATAGAGAATTTTTTTTAGAGAGTATTTTTCTCAAATTTTCATTAGGTAGTGAGAGTTGAGAATGAGGGGGGGTTTATAGAGTTTGGGAGTTATTTTTAGGGGTAAGATGGGTGAAATGAAGAGAGGTGGTAGAATGGTGTGGGGTTTAAGAGAAAGGTAGGGGTAAATTAGAGAGAATTGAAGGGCATTTGTATAAGAAGGGTAAATGGGTTGTATTACAACCCATTTGGATTGAGTGTTAGATGGAATGAAATGAATAAGAGTAGTTGAGAGGATGGGATTGTGTAAGAGGGTAATAAATTGGTGAAGTGAGTTGAGGGATGTGATTTTAATTAAAAGAAGGGGTTGTGTAAGAGGGTGGTTGATGATATTTTGGGAGGGTGAGGGAGATGATGCCATATGTCAAAATGGGTGAAGATGAAGGGTTAAGATGGGTTGATGGGAGAGGATGAGTGTTTGATTTGAGAGGAGGGGTGTGGGTTTAGATTGTAGATATGGGTTTTGTACGGAATTATGAGGGTAGATTAGGAAAATGTATAGGTTAGGGGTGTGGGTAGATTAGATTATTTTACAGAAAAGGTGATGAGTTGATGTGGGTAGATTAGGGAATGTATAGGTTAGGGGTGTGGGTAGATGATGTTTAGAGAAAAGATGATGGGATAGGTTGGGGATGAGGGAGGTGAGTTGGGGTGGTGACATGTGTCCCACCTTGATGATTGTGATGATTGGTTATGATGTTGGGTTGGGTTAAGAATTGGGCTTGGGTAATTTGTTGGGTTTGGGTAGAGTGTTGGGTAGGTATAGTGTTGGATTGCGCTTAGGTTGTAGGTTGAATACGAATGGATTTGAATTGAATGGGCTTGGGTAATGGGTAGAATAAGAATGAGTTTGGGGGTTGAGTTGAGTCAGGTTAAGTGAGGGGTTGAATAAGAATGAGTTTAGGAGTTGAATTGAGTGGGCTTAGGTAAGGGGTTGAATAAGAATGGGTTTGGGTTGAGTTGAATGGGCTTAGGTAATGGGAAGAATAAAAATGGGTTTGGACTTATGTTGGATTGAGTTGAAGAGTGTAGAAGGGTGGTGAGGAATTAGGGTCCATGGGCCACGTGGGAAGCCTTAGGCCATTTATTGAAAAAAATAGAGGGTTTTGGAGGTATGGGCTTTGAGGGCCCAATCTGTTTTTTATTATCTTTTTGGGTATTTTACGTCGAGGGCCCAGTCAAATTTGGGTGTCTACAGCTTCCCCTCTTTGCAAGAGTTGCGTGCAAAGAACTGAAAAGAATAGACGAAACCCTGATTTGTGCGGGCCCGAGGATTTGCTCGGACAAGTTTGAAAACACCGATTTGGTTTGACGAATTTGATGACAAGAAGTGGTTGTCCAAGCATGGGATCTAATATGGTGAGCCTCTTGATTTCCTCGACCTCGTGGCACAGAACTCGTGTGAGGTCTCAGATTTGTTATAGTTTGGAGAAAAACTTTGAAACGAGAGTTTTCTAACGAGTCTTGAACAAATTTGAATTTTACTATTACGAAAATGTTATTTTGTCTGTTTGTTTTTTTTTTTTTTCAACATAAAATCCACTCTTCTTTGTCTTACTTTATTTTTAGCACAAGTTAATCCTACTTTATTCATACCCTGTCCCTTGTAATGGCGCCTTTTATCCTTTCAATGGTGCAAGCAATAAGGTTGTTAACAGTTGTTACAGATCCAAGAGAAAGTTTTGTTGTTGGAGTTGAATCAACTAAGATCTGAAAGCAGGAGGGCTACATAGTCTGAGTCACCCACATTTTAGAATCACATTTATTACAACAATATCAACAGGAGCATAAACTACGAACGAGCCTGTTGCATCGGTGCTACTCTCTTGTAATATCAACATGTTCCTCTGGTTGGAATTTGGAGTATTTACTCGCAATAGAGATACACAGTTGCTAAGATCAGGTGATCGGCTTGGGTCTTTGAGGAGTAAGGAATCTTCCATTTTGAAGGCTAAGATTGGTGATCTATGGGAGAGACTTGCTTAGGGTCCCTACTTTGATGCTTTCGCGTTTTACCTGGTGAGTCATGATGCTTCGGACGTTGAAGTGGTGGTGATGAGGCAAGCTACCCGAATTTGTGCCTTGGAAGAGACTTGATTATTTCTTCATTTCTCGTCGAGACGTATGATTGGCATCAGGTATTTTTATGTTTTTTTTAATCGACATGTAATATGAAACTTTTTTAAATGAAAAGAAAATAGGTTTTTTACTTACTTGGCTTCAGGTGTATCTATTGCTTTGAAAACATAAAGTTTGATTAAGTCCTAGATTCTTCATCATCGGTCAAAATATTAGTTTTGAAAACGTTTGAATTTTTGTGATTTGTCCTTGTCGAATAGATATTGTAGATATAGAATATGAAGACTTTTGAAAAACCTTTGTTACTTTGATGATATCTGTGCTTTCGCCAACTACTGAGGATATAGATGTTAGTAGTTCTTAGGCTCATTTTAGCATGGGACTTGGGATTTCGAAATTTTTTTGACGTTCACAGTTTATACTCATACGAGCCAAGAGTTTTTCATTTTGTTTTTTTATTTTTATTTTTCCTTATTGCCCCTGGTACCAGTTACGATTTTCACCAGATCCGATTTTCACATTTTTGTGCATCAACGCCCTTTTGGGTTTTCATCATGCCGGTGGCTTTGATTTTACCCTAGTCTGATTCTTTTACTCATAGCGCCCTTTCGGGTTTTCACTATGCCCTTTCAGACTATGCTTGTATTTTTTTTGGATTTTTACATTACAAATTTTGCTTGGAGTCTCTGTGTTAAGGCTTGATGATTCAAGTTGAGTTGCAAGATCGGCAACTCTACTCTTGTAGTGGCACTATTTCTCAAGTGATCAATCTAGATTCTCCTCTCGAGTTTGCTGAAGACTATTCGTGGTTCGATAACTCAAGTTGAGCCGTGAGATCGGTTACTCTACACTTCAAGTGCTCATTTTTCGAATATCCGATTTAGATTCCCCTCTCGAATCTTCCAACGACTAATAAGACTTGAGGTCCGAATCAAGTTACAAGATCATTGATGCTATTACTGTCATTATGATGCCTTAGAACATTCCCTAATCTAAAAGGACTTTTGGTGGGACGAAATGTTGGCTAAGGTTAAGTGTAATAGAGAGATATAAAAAAGGTTAAGATCTAAGTTTATCGAGTTTATTTGAAGTGGTTTAGACATGGGATTCATCTATTTTTGTTTCGAAAAGGTGATCTATGTCTCCTCCCAACGTCTCTCGAATTTGTTTAGGCTGAAGATTTGGGTCGAACTCAAGATCAAGTGTCCAATTTTTTGATTTTTTTGATTTTTTTGGATTTTTAGCCATTCACAGTATATCCTCATGCGGGCTAGGAGTATTTTGATGCTTTGATTTTTCAAATTTTTTTATTGTACTATTGACTTGTCCCAGTCTTAAATTAAGAAATGAACGTGATGGCTCACAAGGGTTGACTAGGGTTAGATAGTTATTTTTAGGATAGCAAAGATGGCCTTTCGTCATTTTAGGATCAGTTTTCAGGCATAGTATTTCTTAACAGTGTCAGCATTGATCGGTTGCGAGAAGACTTATCCATCCATTTCTGTGAGAGTTAGAGCTCCTCCCGTCATTACCTTTTTCACGACGAATGGTCCCTCGTAGTTCGGTCGAAATTTTCTCCTGATGTCTTCTTGGATCAGTAAATTTTTTTTCAAAACAAGGTCTCTTTGTGAGAAATCTCTAGGTTTGACCTTTTTGTTGTAGGCACGAGCTATTCATCGCTGATAAATCTGTCCGTGACAAATAGCTGCGAGACGTTTTTCTTCAATCAGATTCAGTTGATCAAACCGGACTTGTACCCATTCTGTTTCGTTTAACTCTGCTTCTTTTAAGATTTGAAGGAAGGGAATCTCAACCTCGACGGGTAAGACTGCTTCAATTCCATATACCAACGAGTATGGAGTTGTCCCAGTCGAGGTTCGAAATGAAGTCCGATAGGAGTGAAGAGTGAAAGGCAACATGTCGTGCTAATCCTTATATGTAACAACTATTTTCTCGATGATTCTTTTAATGTTTTTGTTGGCTGTCTCGATGGCTTCATTCATTTTAGGTCTATAGGGTACCGAGTTGTGATGAGTGATCTAGAAGTCTTCGCACATCTTAATCATATCCTTGATCTTGAAGTTCTTAGCATTGTCCATTACTAATCCATTAGGAAGCCTATATCGATAGATGATGTTGTTCTTGACGAACTTCAACACATTGCTTTTAGTGACATTGGCATATGATGTAGCTTCTACCCATTTTGTTAAGTAATCGATAGCGACCAGGATGAAACGATGTCTATTGAAACTTTTGGGGAAATTTACCCAATAACGTCCATGCCCCAGAATAAGAAGGGCCAAGGAGTAGTCATGCTGTGCAATTCTGAAGGTGGAACATTGATCTTATTGACATAGATCTGGCAGAGATGGTATTTACGAACGTGTTGATAGTAATCGCTTTCCATTGTTATCCAATAATATCCCATTCTCATGATCTTCTTAGCAAGCATGTGACCATTCATGTGAGGTCCGCAAACTCCACTATGTATAGTCTCGATCAATCGTTTAGCCTCTGTTTCTGTAACACAACGGAGAAGAACCTTGTGATGTGATTTTTTGAACAGAGTCCCGTTACTTAAGAAGAATTGACCTGCCAATCTTTGGATGGTCCTTCGTTCATTTAACGTTATATCTGATGGGATGGTTCAATATTTTAAGTATGTCTTGATGTCTGAATACCACGATTTCTCCTTGGGTTCTGCTATATCCATTTGTAAACAATAAGTTGGTTCGTCTTGGATGCCAATTTCAATAGGATCGATGACTAGGTCATTTGAAATACTGATCATGGAAGCAAACGTGGTCAGTGCATCTGCAAACTGATTTTTGGTTTGTGGCATGTGAGTGAATAAGATCCTGGTGATGTTTGAGCTCAGTTCTTCCAAGTACTCATGGTAAGAGACTAAGGGACTAATCTTTGTTCTCGAATCTTCCATTCTCTAGTTGTCTGATAGACCACTAGACTTGAATCTCTGAATACATAGATTTCATCCACTTCCAAGTCGATTGCTATTTTTAACCCTACGATACATGTTTCATACTCTGTCTCATTATTGGAACATTGGAATTTCAATCGGATGGTAATTGGAACATGAGATCCATCTGGTTTGATCAAAACTGCCCCTATTATATTTTCTTTCTGATTTGCATTTCCGTCGAAATACATCTTCCAACCTTCTTCATCACTATCTTCAACTTCTGTCAACAGGATGGCCTTATCTGGGAAATTTGTCTTTAATGGCTCATAGTCAGATAAGGGATGCTCAGCTAAGTGGTCGGCAATGGCTTGTCCCTTGATGGCTTTTTGAGCGACATAGGTGATGTCGAACTCAAATAATAGTAATTGCCATTTTGCGGTGTGACCTGTCAACGGTGGCTTCTCGAAGAGATATTTGAGAGAGTCCATTCGAGCAATAAGCATAGTTGAGTAGTTGAGGAGGTAGTGACGCAATCGTTGAGATGCCCAGACCAGTGCACAACAAGTCTTCTCGAGCATTGAGTACTTTACCTTATAATCGGTGAACTTCTTGCTGAGATAATAAATGGCTTGCTCTTTTCGATTTGACTTGTCATGTTGCCCCAATACACAGCCCATAGACGTTTCTTGCACCGAGATATACATTAGTAAGGGTCACCCTAATGTAGGAGGAACCAAGATTGGAGCAGATATTTCTTTATCTTGTCGAAGGCTTCCTGATAGTCCTTTTTCCACGCTTTTGGTACATCTTTTCTTAGTAGTTTGAAGACGAGTTCGCAGATAGGCGTAAGTTGCGCAATGAATCTGCTAATATACTATATTCTACCCAAAAATGCTCTGACGTCCCTTTCTGACACTGGTGCTTTCATTTCAAGAATGTACTTGGTCTTTCCTTGATCTATCTCAATACATCTTCTACCGATGATGAAGCCTAACAATTTTCCTGATGTTGCCCCGAAGACTCATTTTGCCAGATTCAGCCTTAAACTGTACTTCCTTAACCGATCGAACAATTTTGTCAAGTTTATCAAATAATCATCTTCCAAGTTAGACTTAGCGATCATATCATCCACATAAACCTCTATTTTTTTATGGATCATATCGTGAAATAAGGTCGTTATTGCGTGTTGATAAGTTACCCCGGCGTTCTTGAGCCCGAATGGCATGACTTTGTAATGAAACGTACCCCATGGTGTGATGAATGTTGTCTTCTCCTGGTCTTCTTCTGTCATGTTTATCTGATTGTAGCCTGAGAAACCATCTATGAATGAGAACATGCCATGCCCCGTTGTGCTATCGACTAGAGTGTCGATATGAGGTAGTGGAAAATCATCCTTAGGGCTGGTTTTGTTCAAATCCCAATAATTGACGCACATTTGTACTTTTCTGTCCTTCTTCGGTATCAGAACGACATTGGCTAGCCATTCGGGGTACGTAGAGACTGCGAGAAATCCTACTTTAAACTATTTCATTATTTCATCTTTGACTTTGAATGCCTATTTTGGTTTGAGTCTTCTCAACTTTTGCTTGATCGACTTGCTCTTAGGAGCGATCGATAATTTGTGAATAACGAGGTCTATGTCTAAGTCGGGCATATCTCTGTAAAATCAGGCGAAGATATCTTGGTAGTCTTGTAGTAGTTCAATCATTTCTTCTTTTTGTTGAGAGGTTAACAAGACTTCGATTTTTGCCATACGTGGGTCATCTTCAGTGCTGAGATTAATTGAGTCTATATCTTCAATGTTTGGCTGAACACATTTTTCATGTTGTTCTAGAAGGTCTTTGATTTCTTTAAGGGGATATTCCACTTCGTCCTCAAACTCTTCCTCGATTCCCATGAGGTCGAAGTCAAGTTCGAGATCGAAGTTATACTCATCCCTTTCATATTCTGTCCTATCCAAATGTCCATTCGATTGAGATAAGTCCCTTAAATTGTGAGAAACTCTTTTTTTGGTTTTTGGAAGATATCTATTTTTTTGAGATTTTGAAAGTTTTTTGATTTTTTTGATTTTTGAGATGTTTTTGATATTTTGGTTTTTGAGTACTATTTTCCAGACATTTGAAATAAGAAGAGTAATTATGCATTAGTAAAGAAAAAGAACCCTCCAAACAGTCTTTACCCGAGGATGAGGGCTCGTTATGATCCTCGGGCAAATTGATTTTGTCTAACAACATTTTTTTTGGAGGCCTTAGCAGCCTCAAGGGTCAGAGGGAATTCTTCCCAATTGTTCAAAATCTCCCCTTCCTTGATGGGGTGGATGAGGTGAGATGGTGGTTCTTTTGGTGATTCGGAGATGACCATGATCTCCGGTTGAATTTTGTCAGAGTTGGGCGTAGTCCCTCCCAAGCTTGGGGGGATAATAACTAATACCCAGTCAATACCAGTGGGGAAGGGTGAATTTTTCTTTTTGCTCACGGTGATTTTTACTTTTGTAGGTTTCTTGTCATTTCTGTTAGATTCTTGTTGGAATCCCCATTGAATAAGACATCAATGCCCTCCACGAGGGATGGTTGGTGATGAGACTATCGTTGTTCTTCTCACCGGAGTTAATATTAATCTTATATTTACCTTACTTGTGGGACAAGTAGGGGATCGAACCCAAGAGAAAGGAGGAGTATAGTTAAGCTAAGAGGATAAAATTCAAATTAACTAAAAGAAATTAAAACTGTTTTTCTTTGTATTTTAAACTTATAAGAAGATGTAAAATTGCTAGAAAATGAACTAGAGTAAATGAAATTAAAAGTAAAAGTAAACTTATGAAATTAAAACACCATTGGAGGTGGATCTACCTAAAACATGTTGATGAGCAATTCCTAATCTCTAGTCTTTTTATAACTCAATCGTAAGGGCTTGGTATTAGCTCCTTAGATCGAAAAGTTTTGCAAATGAAATGAAATGAGGGATTATAAACAAAGTAGAATTCTTTGAAAACTTCTTACTATCAACTATCTAGTTTAAGAATACTTTATCTTGATCTAATCTAAGCATAAAGTATCTATATTAAGAATAAAATGTGCAAGAAACTTAAAGAGAACTCATAAGCATTTTAAATAAAAGAAAGACATGAAATTAAAAATAACACAAGAACTTGCTCTAGGCTTTTCCACTCTCCAATAGAGGGGAACTTAGCCTAATGTCATTGCAAGAGAGGAAAGATAAGAAATGAAAGAACTTTTCTTCATTTCATGGAGAAACTTACAACTTCTTATTCTTCTACTTCTTACAAGACTATTTAGCCAAAAGAAAATAATTAGAAAATGAAAATACAAAAAATAAAAAAATAAGCTAAGAGCTTTAGATTAAAGGAGTCTTGGATAAGAGAACTAAGATGGGACCCTTTCTCTAGAGATGGAGACTCTATTTATAGAGAAAAATGTGTTTAGAAGAGTCTAAAAGTAGCCTCCACTTTTCTTTGCACAAAAAGACAAAAGAGGAGAATATGAATTAAAGATTAGGGCATTCCAAAGTAGGCCCAAATGCTTTTGTCTTGAGATTTTAATTCCAAAATTTTGATTTCTTGCACAAGAAACACATGTAATTATATTTATCTAGTAAATGAATATAATTAAACCTAATTAACATGCAACATGGTGTTTTGAGGCTTATCATTATTATTACCTTAATATAGAGAAATAAATACAAAAATCAAGATAAATATCCATAAAATATGGGTATAATTGAGTATTTGAAGACACTCATCAGTTAGGACTCAACAACTGAGTCTTCTTAAATGCACTGGGGTTTGAAATTTACTATTTTCTTCTTTTTGACTGGCTTTGTTGGTAGTGATTTCGATAGACTGTCGGGTCTGACTTGAGATTTTGAGAAGTTGATGCTGATGTAAGAAATCTTGCCCATATTCCAAATGTTTGGTTCATGATTTTGTTTCCTTGCTAGTCGAAGTTCTTTCTTTATGTTATTAATATCCAATATATCCTTTTTCGTAAGTCTAAATCCTAAGCCGAAATAAGGAGTGTGCTTATTTGCTTCAACTGGTGTAGCTTTTCCTTTTCCTCCTAGTCCTAACCCTTGCTTGGGTTGGTAACCAGCCTTCTTCAAGACTCGACCAATCATCAAATTAGCCTTTGATAGTTCTGCCTTTACATTCTCTTTCCCTTTTTTGACATGATTAACAACCGCAAACAGTCCCAAACTAATAAGAATGATATAACGCCTTGTCTTTCATCATCTCTATGTCAATAAAGGGGACGTCCGGAGCTCTCCCAACTGGAATCAAGTTTTCTGCTAGTACGGATATCATCCTTTGTCCTATAATAAATTTGACTCTTTGGTACAAAGAGGAAGGCATTGCCGCAGTAATGTGGATCCATGGCTTGTCCAGCAGCAAGTTGAAGGTTGTAGGTATCTCCATGACCTCGAATGTAACCTCGAAGGTGCAGGGTCCTATAGTATTTAGTAAATCTATCTCTCTCAAAGAGTCCCTGCTCGAACTGTCGAAACCTTGGACAACCATATTGTTGGGTTTAACATGCGACTAGTTCGCATTAAGTTTTCAAAAGGTTTCGAGAAGACAGACATTGAGTGCTGAACCATTATCGATTAATACCCTAACAACCATCATGCCCTTGTACATGACCATGATATTTAGTGGCTCGACGTGCCCCTGTCCCTCTGGCACGAACTCACTTTCTGTGAAGACGATGGGGTTGGGAGTCATGATTTGACCTACTGTTTGTTCTAACTGTGCTGGCGAAGTAGTTGTAAGTACATGCAATTTTCTCAGAATTCTTAGAAGTGCTTCTTGATGTTCTTCTGACTTTTGTAGTAGACCCAAGATACTGATCTGAGCCGACTGTTTGTTCAGTTAATCCCCGACATTGTGCTTATTCATGTGAATGAGCTTAATGAAGTCTGATGTTTCCTTGTCTGTCATCTTTCCTATTTCTCTACCTTTTCCTCTTCATTTATTTTGCCCTTTCCCTTTTTCCTTTCTTTTCTCCTCATCTACTATTTCTTTTGCCTCCTCCCTGATGCTTACCCCTTTTATCGGTACCCTTTGACACCTCCCTACTCTTATTGTATGGCTAATGTCGGCCACCATTACCCTTTTTATTATTTCGATCCCTGCGGTCGTAGTGACAGTGACTTCATAGCTCCAGGGAACCGATTGATTAGAGCTATATGGGAATGGTTTTGGTGAGCGCATAGTTATTGGGGATGGATCGGGCTTCACATTGAAGATAAGAGGTGGTGGTTGCGATTTGGATATCGTGGGGATGAGAGAAGCCACTTGAAGAGTCGACAGAGTGTATGGAATGACGAATGGTGGACGTGAGAATGAGGTGTATGGTATATGAAGGTCGAGTCATATTTTAAGGACTTGGCTGTGTGTACGGTATGATGAGAAGTGGTCAGGTGGTAGCGTTGGGAATTTGGTGAGTAGGATAGATGGTGAGATAAGCCATTTTCAGTGGCGATCGTGTATTTCGATGCTGGTTTGTTGCATATTGGTTGACGGTGTTGACTGTAGACGTCTCTGGCTCCCTTGTTAGGTGGATTCTAATCTTCGACCCGATAGGAGCTATCAAAGTTGATGGATTAAAATTGGGTTCCCCAAGAATGCATTTACTTTGTGCCCACTTCCCCCTCCATTGTGGGTAGGTAGGGGATTTTGGTTGATGTTCTGCTGCTGAGTGGGATTCGTTGGTCCATCTAGTGTGAGTACTTTTTTATCTATCAAATTTTGTACCTGGTGCTTGAGTTGCCAGCACTGATCAGTAGAGTGCCCCAGTGCACCCATATGAAATTCATAAAACAAGCTGGGGTTATACCCTGATCCTTTCATAGCCTTTGGATTTGGTAGTTGTTTTGTGAGGTACTCTCCCCTGAGCAAGATCGAAAGTAATTCTGTTAGCGTCATAAGCAATCTGGTGAATACCCTGTTTACCCTATTGGGCCGTGCTTGTTGATTTTGCCCATACTGTGGTGCTGATTGTGCTTGCGGGGGAACTGTCCGAAAGGGATTCTGCGGTGCTAGAGTCCAGGCAGCTCAAGGTAATGGCGTCCAATGGACTTATGGTGCTTGTGGCCTCTAAACTGGTGTTTGAATGAAAAATGGTTGGCTGGGTTGTATATTATTGACTTGAGTTTCCTCTTTTTTTTTGACAAAAGACATTGACTTCTTCTGTGCTGATATCCCTGCTGCTACACTCATGGCTATGAAGTCAAATATTAAATCAGTTCGGATCCCGTCCTCGACCCGGTCTGCCACTTGAACAAGATTGGAGAAAGTGTCCGTGGTATGCCCCACCAGATGGGTGTAGAACGAATGTTCCAATGTAGAGATAAACGTGGTATTCATCTCTTGTTCGGTCATAGTGGGCCGTACTTGGGAAGCTGACTCTCGCCACCTTTGGGTGTATTCCTTCACTGTTTCCCTCTGCTTCCTCGTCATTCTAGCCATATCATTTCAGTCCAGTCCCACATCCGTATTCAACCGATAGTTGTGCCAGAACATTTCAGCTAAGTCCTGCCAATTTTTGATAAGAGTGTGGTCCAATCTGGAGAACCACTTGAGGGCTGGTCCCGTTAAACTTCTTTGGAACAACTACACCAATAGCCTGTCATCTTCACCGTATCGGCACATAGATCTGCAACATAGTTTCAGGTGTGACAACGGACACCCCACTCCATTGTACTTTTCGAACTCCAGACAGTTGATGGCTGGAAAACTATGCATTGGGATAAAAGCAGAAGTCCTTAAGCCGAGTTCCGTTTATGGTGTTGAGGCCTTTCATTCTCCTCATTTCCTCTTGAAGGGACTCGATTTGTTGGGCCATCTTTTCGTCTGTCGTATTTTTGGCCTCTGTAGCCCTATACTCACATTCATCATCAGGAATGACCACCGAGGGTGGTCGATTTTTTGGAATGTAGAGCGGGGGCCCTTGGTATTCTGACACTGCTGGAGGCATAGTGGTCTGTGGTCCCTGCGGAGGTTGCTCGGGTAGGTCCTGATTTGACCCTAACACATGGTGCTGCATTGTTTGGGCTTGTATGATGTTGACGTTGGCTAATACAGCACTTACCATCTTTTCTTGCCACCCAATCATTTTTAGTAGGACTGCTATTCTGGGATCAACCTCTGACGTTTCAGCTATTGTGGATTGTATAGGTTCGGAAGAACTCATGGTGACAGTGGAAGATCTGAGAAAATACGGAGGTTCCTCTAGCTGCTTATATTTCTTTCATTTGGCTACCTTTGGGTACAGAAGACCAAGCGTTACTATCTTGTTTACAAAGAGGAAAATGCATGATGTTTTATTAGGTCGAGTAAAGTTATTTATTTTAAAGTAAACAAGTTTTAAATAAAATAGTTCTTCGGCACAGAGCCAACATTAATGCGAAGTTGGCATCAGCACGGGGCTAGCCAAACATTTTGAAAGGAATTACATCATCCGGAACCGGCATCGACACAGAGTCGGTAAATGAGTTACATCTGCACGGGGCTGGCATCGACATGGAATCGATAAAATTTAAAAATGATTTCATCGACACAGAGTTGCCATCGACATGGAGTCGGTAAAATTAAAAATATTTCATCAGCACGGAGCTAGCATCGATACGGAGCCGGTTAAAAAGCACTTTCATCAGCACGGAGCTGGCATCGACACGGAGTCGGTAAAATTAAAAAAAAAAAGATTTCATCAGCACGGAGCTGCCATTGACACGGAGCCGATACAAATTAAAACGATTACATCAACACGGATCTATCATCGATATGGGGTCGATAAAAAAATGATTTCATTAACACGGACTGACATCGACAAGGAGTCGGTAAAATTAAAAAAAAGATTTTATCAGCACGGAGCTGGCATCGACACAGAGTTGGTAAAATTAAAAAATGATTTCATCAGCACGGAGTTGGTAAAATTAAAATTTTTTATCAGCATAGAGCTGGCATTGACACGGCGTCGGTAAAATTTAAAATTTTTTTTATCAACATGGAGCTGGCATCGACACGGAGTCGGTAAAATTAAAACGATTACATCAGCACGGAGCTGGCATCGATACAGAACCGGTAAAAATTGAAACGATTACATCAGCACGGAGTTGGCATCGACACGGAGTCGGTAAAATTTAAAAATGATTTCATCAACACGGAGTTGGCATCGACTCAGAGTCGATAAAATGAATTCCACCCGCACGGGGGTGGCATCGACACGGAGTTGGTAAAATCTTTGAAAATTGAATTCCATCAGCACGGAGCTAGCATCGATACTGAGTCGGTAAAATTTTTTTAAAAAGAAATTACATCAGCACGGAGCTGGCATTGACACGGAGTTGGTAAAGCATTTTGAAAAAAAAAATTACATCAATCGGAGTTGGCATCGACACGGAGTTGGACGAACATTTTTGAAAAAGAATTACATCAGCCAGAGTTGACATCGACACAGAGTCGATAAAATTAAAAAAATAAATTGCATCAGCCGAAGCTGGCATCGACACGGAGTCGGTGTGACATTTTATAAAAGTAGATTTAACTGAAAACAAGTTGAGTTGTTTGGTTGGTTGTCATCCTTGTTAAATCACTGATGGATCATGGGCTTGATTCGAAATCAGATATGGGTTGTGGACCCAATCTAAGATGGATATGGGTCGTGGACGCATTTGAGGTGGATTATCAATTGCTGTGTTACCCCTTTGATAACATTTTGGTGAATCTTGATATTGAATTTTGTATACCAACCCATTAAATAATTCATTAATGCAATGATTATTCACAAAGAAACTAAAGGAAATTTTATTGAACTATTGAAAATTATTTGATAGATAAGATTTTTCTTGAATAACAACTTTCAATAACTCTGACTTAGATTTTTTTACATAGATGCTTAGCTTTGTTTTGATCGTCATCAGGATTGGTAGGACAGTTAGGCTTGCTTCTCTTGGTTCTAATGACTGGCTCTTTGAACTCTGTTGGTCCATCTGGTTATCCTAAGGTGTGATTGTTCCAAGCCTTCTCAATTAGATGCACTAATTTTTTAGTCAATGGTTTGAGCGGAAAGAATTCTTTGTGTTGAGCAGCGAAAATTCTATAAGCTCTCTGTACTATTCTCAGATCAAGGCAGGTTGGTAAAAAGATGTCTCCTCCAGCCCGATCAAACGGATATAATAGGATCCTTTGGTACCTAAAACAGGGTAGTCAACCATCCACCAAGGGCATTTCAAATCAATATGACGGGCAAGACGAGAATCCAACCATTTGCTCAAAGCCTTGACTGAGTTGTGACGCACTAACATGTTTCTTTTGAAAAAGTGCTCTGGCCTATATTCGAGGGTTGAAGGAATGTCCACAATTTTAAGACGATCGCAAAGCCACATATAAAGTAGGTGAGGGCTTCCTTTGAAACCTCTTTCCTCACCATTTTTATGGCAACTAAACCCGAGAAGGTTTCAGCTAGAATAAGAGGTACATGTAGACACCCCATTTTTGCACTCGCCTGATTAATCAACTCGTCAACCCGATCGCAACGGTTCCCAATGATAGATGTTTATTCCAATGCTTTATTTTGTTACCAGATATGTTTCAGAAATCCGGATGAGGTATCTCCAACTGACAAAACTTTAAAAACCACGCTACGTTAGGAAAATACGACCCCAAAAACATATAAATCATCTTGCAGACAAAAAAGAAGCTTTACGATAAAAATCACTAAAAATGACCAAATTATCAAAATACCCCCAACATCAAAATATCCCTAGAGCCTACATTACGCTTAGGAAAATCCTTTCAAACACATAAAACAACAAATCAAAACTAAATAAATCATTTCGCCAATTTTCATAAAATTTGATAAAATTATGAAAATACCCCTCATAAAGTTTACGACCATTTCACACAAAAAATTTCATAAATGATAAAAACCAATAGTCCCATTGAATTCCTTATGAAAAATTATTTCTGAAACATCCTAGAACATCGAAAATCAACTTAAAACGTGAAAAGTCATCTCCGAGGGTAAAATGATAATTTCATAATTTTTATAATTAAAAATTTTGAAATTAATAAATAAAATGTTAAATAATTAAAGTGAAACATTAATGAAATTAATTTAAAATTTTGAACTAAAAAAATCGATCTATCAGGCTCTTAGGTAAAATTGTTGAGGGTTCGCAAGATATTTTTTTAAAGACCCCTCCATTTGGGGCTCCAAAGAATTAAAGATATAGTAGAGGGGTTCTCCAAAAAATTAAAGTCAATCAAGCAAGACTAAAGTCAAAGTATTAAAGTCAATCAAGTAAGATTAAAAGTCAAAATTAAAGTCGATTAAGTAAGACTAAACTCAAGATATTGAAGTCAATAAATTAAGACTAAAGTCAAAATCTTAAAGTCAACCAAATAAGACCAAAAGTCAAAATCCTAATAGAGTTCTAATTAAATAATAACTCTATTTAATAGAATTCTAACTAAAATATAACTCTACCTAAAATAATTCTAATTAAAATACAACTCTACCTAAAATAATTCTAATTAAAATACAACTCTAACTAAAAGAATTCTAATTAAACACTAATTCTATCTAAATCAACCCTTAAAAAAATCTATAAATAGGGGTCCTCACACCCTATTTTCGTATCAAATCACAAATCCTACGAAAAATAGGTCAAGAAGCCTCCCCAACCTTCTCAAAACCCTAATTTTGAAGCCCTAACTCCTTACCTAACATCCATACCTTAACTTTAGTTCAAAAAACACCCAAAAACCCTTTTAAAACACTTTCAAATCCATAAGAAAAATTAGAAAACTCACAGATCTAAGAAGAAGATACCTCAACTTGGAGATCAGAAATCAAATCCAGTGACGAGCGAATAGCAATGAAATACATACGTAGATACTCTTCGCTAGTGCTGAGGGAATCGTTATAATCGACAAGGTAACTTTCTTTTCTATTTTTTTTATTATAATTATTTGTTATTTTTGGTCTATTTTGCAATGTAATCGATTTTTGGGAAGAAGTAGAGATCGGCACTTGTCGGGCGGGGTTGGTGCCTAACACCTTCCAACCCCGTAATGTGATCTTCTGATCCGTATTTTCTTTCGTAGATTAGTTGTCTTTATTTTTAGAGTCAATGATCGGCTCCTAGATCGTAATAACTAGGTGGCGACTCCCAAACGTCAAAGGTCAAAAGCGGATCCGCGCACCCCGCGGATCGAGGGCGCTTTCAGTAGCGACTCCGCTGGGGACTATTGAGGATTAGACTTGAAAAACCCTAAGTATGGGAGCATTGCCAGGATGACCTAATTTTTTCTATATTATTTAGTTTGATTTATTTTATTTATTTATTTATTTTTGTGACTTGATTGTGGATGATTTTGGGTATTGCATTTTTTTTCTAATTAAGGATCACTTTTGATGACTCCTAAATAATGAAAGATTCAAATTGACATATGAAAATGATAGAATGATGAAGGTTGGACAGAAATGTTAAAACATTTTTACAAAATATTCTAATAAGAATTAAATCTAGGAACCTCTTAATAAAACATAGATCTCATCGAGTAGATTAATTTAGAATTTGAGTTCACTCAATTTCGTTATCAGAAGCCTTAGATATTATCGATGCAAGTTCAATTTGTAAATCTGGAATTGTTGCTGAATGAAGGTTGGGACAGCAATGTTAAAATATTTTTAGCGAACATTCTAGTGAGAATTAAGTCTGGGAACCTTTAATAAAACTTAGATCTCCTCGATTAGATTAATTTAGAACTTGAGTTTACTCAATTTCGTTATTGGAAGCCTTAGATATCATCGATGCAAGTTCAATCTATAAATCTAGAATTGTTACTAAATGAAGGTTGGGATAATAATGTTAAAACGTTTTTACAGAACGTTCTAGTGAGAATTAAGTCTGGGCACATTTAATAAAATATAAATCTCATTGATTAGATTAATTTAGAACCTGAGTTCACTCAATTTCATTATTGAAAGCCTTAGATATCATCAATACAAGTTCAATTTGTAAATCTGGAATTATTGCTGAATGAAGGTTGGGACAGCAATGTTAAAACGTTTTTACAGAATATTCTAGTTAAAGTTAGATCTGGGCACCTACTAATAAAACGTAGATCCCATCGATTAGATTAATTTAGGACTTGAATTCACTCGATTTCATTATCGAGAACCTTAGATATCATCGATGCAAGTTCGGATTGTATTTTCCTAATTCACAGAAAATCAGAATTTATCTAATGTTAGCACAATTAATGTTCCTGAGAGTGAGCTCATCTCAACAATTGTCATTCTATCATCAATGTAACATCTATTGGAATCTCGATTTATTTTGGATCACCCAAAAGTGATTATTAATTGGACCTTAAAAATTATAAAAACTATGCCTATTACAATGTTTGCTTGATCAATTATTATATGCCATGCTCATTAATTGGTTTGCCATGATCTTGATAGATATATTTTGATGTGCATGCTTTGATCTTAATCTTGATGTGATGAATTATGTGGGTAATATTCATATGATATTCATGTTGTGATGGTTTGATTAGGCCTATGGACCCATTTATTTGAAAAAGTCCCGGACACATCCCACCTTATTTTGCACAACCACCTGCACGTTTACTGTTTTGCACGTTTGCACGTCCCATATAGCCAACGTGGCACTAGTGCGAGGCCTGATCTCTTCAGAGATGTGACGTCATTAATGAAAACCACAACTCCAGTCATGTACCTTAGGGTATATCAAACTGGAGCATCAATACCGTCTGATCAGGTGATTTTGAGAGGTATATTGATGTACCCAGGCTGAAGCGACCTGAGCCTTTGACCTATTGTGAGCCACACAGTCACATGTCCCGATTGCCAACGTAGTACTAGTACATGGTCGGTCCCTTCGTGGGATGCCAAACCATTTATGAAAGCTACAACTCTTGACCCGTACCCATAGGTATGTAAAAGATAATCTAAGTATATCAATTGCACTTCTTAGTTAAAATCGGTGTCTAAGCGAGATCTTGTCCCGCTGTACCCTACTGTATGAGGGGGATAGACTATGTCTATTCTAGACGAGAGGTAGTTAAGTGGACCGTTACTCAGCATCGTGCACCACCTCTCAATTAGGGATCAAACTGGCTATTTTTTGGCTTTAGAGAAATGAGTTAAGATTTTAGATTATCACCTATATGGTATATCAAACCAAGTCACCACGTACCGTCTGATTGAGTACACTCGAGAGGTATATATAGGTGCACTTGGGCAAGGGTGGCCAGATAAATTGCATTGCACGTAGTAAACCTAGAGTCTAGAAATTTTCCTATAGGTCACGACCCGAACTGACTATGGGTGTTCCCGAGTTGTTTTATTCAAATCCAACCAACAGGTAAGTGGGCGGACTGATCCAGAATAATCAAACAAACCTGCAATATCGGTCCGACCCAATCGATAAAATGTACTGATTAATTTGAACCACTCAAACCAGTTGGCCTAATTGACAAATGGATCAAACTAATCAATATCAAATCAGTTGGACTAATTAGTTTCACTTTTAAAGATCCAGACCACTTTGTATAGAAAGATTCGATCTTAAGATCAAATTAATTTGTCTGATCAAATGTTCAATCCCAATCAAGGGTGGACCTGTGTCTAACATCTCTCACTTTCTTGGTCACCATAAACTTATAGTGCATTTGGATTTAATATTTCCCACCAGAGGGTTAATTTATATCAAAAATTTAATCATGTGGTTAAAAGTCAAACCTTCATAATCGATGGTTAATTTTAAGTGCCCCTAAAAGTTCTAAACCCTCATCTGTGTCATTTAGGGTCCGTCAAAAAAGTCGTCTAGTCAAAGTACCATTGTTAAGTCCAAGTAGTCCATCCACCCAGAAGGACCTTCTCGCTTTGTAGATAATTATCCCTGAGTTTTCTTTGAATTTCAATCCAGTTTTCGTCAGTTTTTAAATCTAGTTAGTTATGTTAGTCTTTCTTCAACTTTCAAGTTTTAGTCGAGTTTGTCAGTTTATATTTTTCAATTAAAAATAAAATATAGAAGCTTTTGATTATCATGCGTTCAATAATGATGTGAATATAAAATCTAACCAAATTTGATAAATCTTGGAATTAAAGAGTACACTCAAGAAGTGCAAATTGGTAATACATTATCCTCAGGAGAACATGAGAGAATAGTAAACTTACTTGAGAAATTGAACAATGTTCTTGCATGGTTTCATAAGGATATATGGATGAATTACATAAAAACATACATCAAGTCAAGAGTGATTTCAAAGTCAAAGATTATTGGTCAAAAATGATATAGTTGAAAGTATCGACAAATACGCTAAGACTTACAAGTAGATCTACCATGTTTTTTACTTAAAAGAGGAGAGTTTCATTCATAAGAGAATAAAAGATTTTCTTGAAGTTTTAGAAGAGTTGAATAGTTAGAAAACTCGATCATACTCGATTTCACAAAAGAAGACTGAAGAATATTCATTCTCCAAAAGAAAATCTTACTCGATAAAGCAATCCAGATATCGAATTCCTGAAATTTTGACCAAGTCAAACAACAGTCACCAAAGGAGGCCTTCTTTGATCGAAAAATTTTCCTATCTTACCAAAAAAAGAAAAAAAAAAACCTTCTTTAGCCCCTTGTAGCTTTTGAAAAAATTAATAGCCTCTTCTTTCCAAACCATAACGACCAACCTTGGGAGGGAATTTTAGTATGAACTACATTTTAACCTGATCCAAAAAAAAATAGAAAAAAATATATATATTTGGGGTACGTAGGCAACCTGAGAAGTTACTTCAAGGCCCGATCACACAAAAAAAATGTATTCTCTTAAGAAAACTGTCATCCAAAAGGAAAATCCCCTATTGAAAGGTTAAAAGAGAAAAAAATGCCAAACTAGGGGCATTAAAAAAATTTTGACAAAAAAAAAGAGGATGCCCAACTAGGGGCATTAGAAGAAAAAAAAGTCAAAAGAATTTATAGAAAAGAATGACAAAAAAAGAGAATATTAGACTAGGGGAATTTTGGGAAGTCGAGCCTTTTACCCTTTCTTTCTAAATGTCCTAAGCCCACCTATTAAGCCCTCTTGAATGCTAATTGACTAGGTTAAGGTGTAAGGAACCAAGAAGCTGTCGAATTGAATATTCAAGATCATCAAGAAAAAAAGAGAAGCCTGCTAAGTTGAAAACTCGAAAAGGCGACTAAGGCAAAATTTAGGGCATAACCATAAAAAAAGTCTGCTAGGTTGAAAACCTGAAAAAGTGACCTAGGCAAAAATTAAGGCATCATCAGAAAAAGAAAAATAAAGCTCCCTAGATTGAAAACCTGAAAAGGCGATCTAGGCAAAAATTAGGACATCATCAAATGGGAGGAAAGGTCCCATCAAGAAGAAAAATTCAGAAGGAAGCTTGTGCAGAAATTAGAAAATGTAGAAGCATTCAAGCCACAATATTCATTTTTCAGCCAAGAGCTCACATCCGACAAAGACAATGTTGAAGTAAAAAAAAATCAGAAGTCATCTTGAACATTGTAGGATTTTCAAAAGTATGTTTACTTGTTCAAGTGTTCACTAATGGAAGATGTAAAATCATCAACCACTTTGAAGAGAAAGATCTTCTATTCTAATATTTATCAAGATTTTTTAAGTCTAACTCAAGCATTTCTCAAAAATAATGATCAATTCTTTATTGCACATATGATAATCTTAAGAGTCTTAAATTTAAGAGAATGTCAGTTCTTCTATCTGTCATACATCAGAGTCCATATTTTTCAAGCGTAATCCATTCTATCAGTCTCGTAGTCAAGTTCCAGTTAAAGCCAACCTTGAAACTAGGGGTATTTTTTGAAAGTCATTTAATTCTAAAGTTTTGTTCTTAATCACATGATAAAAATGAAAATCTTACTTAAAAGTCCGATGAATTCTAATGATA
This sequence comes from Akebia trifoliata, assembly GCF_017979445.1. Lineage (NCBI taxonomy): Eukaryota > Viridiplantae > Streptophyta > Magnoliopsida > Ranunculales > Lardizabalaceae > Akebia > Akebia trifoliata. Next base: position 14,277,516 of record NC_141390.1, read on the forward strand.
ATTATGAATCCAAATGCAAGATAAGCCAATAAAGGCCCGATCTTTCAAACTTTGAGCTCGATTTTGAATCATAGAATTAATTAATAGGATTGTTTAAGTTCCTATAAATCTAAGCTTGAGAAACGTAGCTTAGTAAGTTCGAGTCCGAGAAACGAGACTCCAACTTTTTAAATCATAGAATGAATAGGTTTTTTGAAATACCTACAAACTTAAGTTTGAGTCCGAGACACGAGACTCTAACTTTTTAAATCATAGAATGAATAGGCTTTTTGAAGTGCCTATAAACTTAAGTTCGAGTCTGAGAAACGAGACTGCAACTTTTTAAATCATAGAATGAATAGGCTTTTTGAAGTATCTACAAACCTAAGTTCGAGTCCAAGAAATGAGACTCCAACTTTTTGAATCATAGAATGAGTAGGCTTTTTGAAGTGCCTATAAACCTAAGCTAGAGTCCGAGAAACGAGACTCAAACTTTTTGAATCATAGAATGAGTAGATTTTTTGAAGTGCCTACAAACCCAAGTTCGAGTCCGAGAAACGAGACTCAAACTTTTTGAATCATAGAATGAGTAGATTTTTTGAAGTGCCTACAAACCCAAGTTCGAGTCCGAGAAACGAGACTGCAACAATTTGAATCATAGAATGAGTAGGTTTTTTGAAGTGCCTACAAACCTAGGTTCAAGTCCGAGAAGCGAGACTCCAATTTTTTGAATCATAGAATGAATAGGTTTTTTAAGTGCCTATAAACCTTAGATCAAGTCCGAGAAATGTGACTCCAATTTTAATAGGATTGTTTAAGTTCCTATAAACCTTAGCCAGAGCCCGAGAAGCGAGACTCCAACTTTGTTTGAGTCATATCGAATTAACAAGATTGTTTAAGATCTTTAGCCTGAGAAACGTGGCTGCAATAGGCTCGAGTCCGATAAACGAGACTCATACTTTTTTGAACTCTAAAAAATAATTTCAAATAGGATTTAACAAGTTCCTACATTATTATGACTCCAATTACCTCATTGTTCAACCTTGCCATGATTGCTTTCGTTGCATAGGCATATTTCAATTTTGAATCATTATTGTCAGTGAGAGAAGATCTCTAGGACCTGACACATTTTTACTCAGTTTCACACAGTACACACACTCACACTTTCACTTTTTAGTCAAGGAGAATTCTTTAAAAATTCAAGGATTTGACACTGTCAATGAGATTTCTTGCTCAATGACCTGACAACCTTTTAGTTCAGGGAGACTTATACGCTCAAGGATCCGAACACCCTGACGAATTGCTAAATTAGGCTGTAAAATGAACTATCACTAGCTTTGGCATTCGAATATCGAACTATCTACTAAAATAGATTTGCTATCTAGTTTCCTTCAACCCTCTGCCAAAGAGGGGCATCTATAGACACCCCATTTTTGTACTCGCCTGATTAATCAACTCGTCAACCCGATCGCAACGGTTCCCAATGATAGATGTTTATTCCAATGCTTTATTTTGTTACCAGATATGTTTCAGAAATCCGGATGAGGTATCTCCAACTGACAAAACTTTAAAAACCACGCTACGTTAGGAAAATACGACCCCAAAAACATATAAATCATCATCTTGCAGACCAAAAAGAAGTTTTACGATAAAAAATCACTAAAAATGACCAAATTACCAAAATACCTCCAATATCAAAATATCCCTAAAGCATACATTACGCTTAGGAAAATCCTTTCAAACACATAAAACAACAAATCGAAACTAAATAAATCATTTCGCCAATTTTCATAAATTTTGACAAAATTACGAAAATACCCCTCATAAAATTTACGACTATTTCACACAAAATTTTTTATAAATGATAAAAACCAACAGTCCCATTGAATTCCTTATGAAAAATTATTTCTAAAACATCCTAGAACATCGAAAACCAACTTAAAACGCGAAAAGTCCTCTCCGAGGGTAAAATGGTAATTTCACAATTTTTATAAATAAAAATTTCGAAATTAATAAATAAAATATTAAATAATTAAAGTGAAATATTAATAAAATTAATTTAAAATTTTGAACTAAAAAAATCGATCAATCAGGCTCTTAGGCAAAATTGTTGAGGGTTCGCAAGATATTTCTTTAAGGACCCCTCTATTTGGGGCTCCAAAGAATTAAAGATATAATAGAGGGGGGTTCTCCAAAAAATTAAAGTCAATCAAGCAAGACTAAAGTCAAAGTATTAAAGTCAATCAAGTAAGATTAAAAGTCAAAATTAAAGTCGATTAAGTAAGACTAAACTCAAGATATTGAAGTCAATAAATTAAGACTAAAGTCAAAATCTTAAAGTCAACCAAATAAGACCAAAAGTCAAAATCCTAATAGAGTTCTAATTAAATAATAACTCTATTTAATAAAATTCTAACTAAAATATAACTCTACCTAAATTAATTCTAATTAAAATAGAACTCTACCTAAAATAATTCTAATTAAAATATAACTCTAAGGTGCTATTTGTTAAACTGAAAAAAATAAGTGCTGAATAGCATTAAGCGCTGAATTTAAGTGCTGAAAAAGTTGTTTGTTTAGATGCTGAATCATGTTTGTTACACATTGCTGAAACTGATAAATTGTCTTTGTTACCCTTACAATCATATTATACATTGTTTGCATGTTTTAAATGCTTATTTATTATCAAACACAATAAAATATATTATTTCTTATAAAATTAAAATACAATTTATTTTTAAATAATAAATAATACTCAAATCTTCAATTTATAAATAATAATTTCTATTTATAAAAGCCCACAAATTTCAAATTAAAAATAATAATGTCATACAAGTCACCAAAATTTGAAATCAACTTTAAAAAGAACTTAATTTTTTATGAATAATTTTCGATGGATATGAAGGATATGTAATTATAAAAGCACCCTATGAATTAATAAGGGCAACCCACACTATAGCCATTTTTTGTTTTGTTTTATATGGATTAAAATTTTTGGAATGACCAAATTTTTAGTGAGGATAATTTATATGGTCTAGAGATCATCCTCACCAAAAATCAGTTTATTTTGAAACTTGTAACTCGTTAAAAATAGTTTTAAAAAAAAAATGGACAATTTACGGTTCTTGAACTTGTTTTGATAGGGTTAAAAGTTTCAAGATGGACTAATTTTTTGTGAGAATGATCTCCTCATTGTAGAGATCATCCTCACCAAAAATCAACTCATTCCAAAAATTTTAACCCATATAAGACAAAATAATTTAGCTATGGTGTGGGTTTATTAATTTGTGGGATGTCTATATATTTATCCATGGGATATAAGAGGTAATATCCTTTTAAGAATAAGGGCATAGTTGTCCATGCTCAAAAAAACAAAGGGCATACTTGTCTGTGTTGAAAAAAGCGAAGTGCTTACCGCTTCAGCACTTTTTTTCAGCATCAAAATAGTGCTGAATTTTTTTTACTTATTTTCAGCAATAAGCACGAGTAAACAAACGTGCTATTTTGACAAAAGTGCTGAATTTAATTTTTTTCAGCAATAAGCACTGAAAAATAGTGCAAACAAACACCACCTAACTAAGAGAATTCTAATTAAACACTAATTCTATCTAAATCAACCCTTAAAAAAATCTATAAATAGGGGTCCTCACACCCTATTTTCGTATTAAATCTTAAATCCTATGAAAAGTAGATCAAGAAGCCTCCCCAACCTTCTCAAAACCCTAATTTTGAAGTCCTAACTCCTTACCTAACATCCATACCTCAACTTTAGCTCAAAAAACACCCAAAAACGATTTCAAAACACTTTCAAATCCATAAGAAAAATTAGAAAACTCACAGATCTAAGAAGCAGATACCTCAACTTGGAGATCAGAAATCAAATCCAATGACGAGCGAATAGCAAGGAAATACATACGTAGATACTCTTCGCTAGTACTGAGGGAATCGTTATAATCGACAAGGTAACTTTCTTTTCTATTTTTTTTATTATAATTATTTGTTATTTTTGGTCTATTTTGCAATGTAACCGATTTTTGGGAAGAAGTAGAGACAGGCACTTGCCGGGCGGGGTTGGTGCCTAACACCTTCCAACCCTGTAACATGATCCCCGGACCCGTATTTTCTTTCTTAAATTAGTTGTTTTTATTTTTAGATTCAATGATCGATTCCTAGATCGTAATAACTAGGTGGCGACTCCCAAACCTCAAAGGTCAAAAGCGGATCGCGCACCCCACGGATCGAGGGCGCTTTCAGTACAGGGTTGGATTTTCTGGAGAGTTGGGAAGCTATGTTTATGAAAGATTTAGGGACAGTTTGACCTTCACTTTTGGAGGTCAGTATGTAGTGGGCAAAGATCCATAAAAATAATCGATAGTCTCTAGTGGCTCGCCAAGCTTTTGGTTTTACATTGATGCGATGACTACGAGAGTGGTATAGACTTAATAAGGGTACTAAATCCAATCTCCTGTTACGGACTAAAGCATTGACTTCTTCTTTTGAAATGTTTAGGCCTGTGGCGAAGTCACCAGAATATCCTATCTTCATTGAAGGCTTGACTAGAGGACCTTAAGTAGATATCTCCATGAGCTGCAATAATTTTCATTAGTAGGACACAAGTGTATATATCCAATGTGGAAGATGTGAAGATAAGGGTTCCAACGATTAGTCATAGCGCGTAAAATGCTCCAATCTATCTCAAACTCGTGGAAGTACAGAGCGCATCTCAACATGAATTTCTCAAAGTTGAATTTCTCTACGGTATGCATCCACGTTATGGTTGTTTTAACCAACTGGTCGATTAGGTTATTGCCTTCAGCTAGCATCTTGAGTTGACACAAAAGAATATTTCAGTACATTTCCAAGGTCCATGCAAAACATATCTTTATAAGTCATTTTTTTTATGCAAACAATAAATCTTTTACAAATTATTTTTCCTTTTCTTTTCTTTTGAAAAATATTTTTCTTCTCTTGAAATGGGTTGGGACCCTAATTAGAGAAAAAAAACTTGAACGTCATTTTGACTTAAATGGTCTAGCCCATTGTGATCGTTAAATCGAGATGAACTAGTTCATTGTGTATTACTACCAAATTTAAAATGGATTCTTTATTGAGTTGGTGTGCCCATTGATATAATAGTTTTGAATCAAGTAAAACAAATGGTTTGATTATCTTGAAGACAAAATCGTAACTTCTTGATCTCAACAATTTGTAATGTCCATTTCCGAAAAACAACCCGGGAACACCTACTATAAGTTCGAGTAGTGGCTTATGAGAAGGTTTCTAGACTCTAGGTTTACTAAGTGCAATGCAATTTATCTAGCCACGTTTGCCCAAGTACACCTATACACCTCTCGAGCGTACTCAATCAGACGATACGTGGTGACTCGATTTGATATACCGTGTAGGTGATAATCTAAGTCTCCAACTCAAATCTCTAAAGTAAAAAACAACCATTTTAATCCCTAGTTGAGAGGTGGTGCACAATGCTGAGCAATGGCACTCTTAAGTCACCTTTCGTCTAGAATAAACGTCGTCTATCCCCCTAGTACCGTAGTATAACGGGACAGGATCTCGCTTAGGCAATGATTTCGACTAAGAAATGTAATTAGATTATTTGATATACCGTATAGGTACGAGTCTAGGGTTGTAGATTTCATAAATGGTTTTTGCTTACCGCGAGAGGACCGATCACGTACTAGTACTACGTTGGCAATCAGGACATGTGAATATGCGGCTTATAATAGGACAAAGGCTCAGGTCGCTCCAACATGGGTGCATTGATATACCTTTAAGAATCACCCGATCAAACGATATTGATGCCCCAGTTTTATATACATTACGGTACGTGATTAGAGTTGTGATTTTCATGAATGATGTCGTATCTCCGAGGAGATCGGGCCACGCACTAGTGCCACATTGGCTATTAGGGACATGCAAGCATGTAATGCAGTAAAGTAAACGTGCTAGTGGTGTGTGCAAATAGGATATGGTGTGCCCGGGGCATTTTTCATATGAGTGGGCCCGTGGGCCAAATCAATCCATTCATCCTTGGATGCCACATAGCTCAAAGGATACAAAATCCATTATATTCGCATTAAGATCATGTAAGCCCATTGAAAATATATCTATGGAAACCATGACTTTTCAGATAATTAATGCATAAGGATAGCACATTCATAGTTAGATATCGATCAATCATTTTTTTATTATTTTTTTTTACGAATGAACTAATAATAAAAGGACTTCTTTTTTTATTTTTATTTTTTATGGTCCAACCGATGATCACTTTGAATTTTTATTTTGATCAATCAAAAAGTGGCGAGCGGTACGCCTTGAGTTTAACAAACAAATGATCTGTTTGATCTTTTGAAGCTTTAAAACTCAAACCAAAAATGAAGTCCAAGAGGAAAGTTGCCAAGACTGACATAAGGAACAAGCTGAGCAAAAAAAAGAAAATTAAAAAAAAAAATTTGTACTCATTTTGATGCACATTGCCTTTGGTTTTTGGCTTGGGCCAAATTTTTTTTGCTTTTTTTTTTCTACTCATTTTGTATCCCTACGAGAAGTCGAACATAAATGTTAATGGAAATGATAGTAAACGGACTCAAAAATCTATTTCGATTTGTCAAAATCTTGCTGACTTTGTCACATTTGAAAGAAAATTCCGTTCTACCCGAAATCGATATGCTATAATAGTTAATCGGAGATCGGACGTGAAAGTTATAATTAGTTTAAGTTCGACTGTCCATTCGGCAAGAAAAAAAGAAAAACGTTTTTTTTTTTCACTCATTTTGAGGCATATTGCCTCTGGTTTTTGGCTTGGGTCAAAAAAAATTTTCATTTTTTTTATGTTTTTGATGATATGCATGCTTAAAAAAAATATAATCGGATAACTAAAGAAAAAACCGATTTTTTTTAACTCAAGGGGGTAAATAAAGAAAAAGAAACTCACCTAAACAACAAACACAACAAATACAACAAATAATGTTAGCTTGCAAATAAGAATATTTTGTATTTTTTCTAAAATAATAGAGTTGACACAAGGATAGAGCCTTCCGTCCCAATGGAGTTGCCAAGCTGTGGACACGTGATTTATTCAATTTTGAATATATCATCCACTTTGGGGGATTTTTGAGTTGCCACCATTCATATTTGAAAAGGGTGTGAATGGTCATCCGGAATATATTTTTTTGAAAAATTATGTTTTTTTGGCATTTGATGACTTTCGTACGGATATGGCTCATTTGGTCCAACTTTTGATTTTAGGTAAGGGGGCTCATTTTATGGAGAAGAAAAGGTGTTAGGCACCTTATTCCATTTACAATAGTGGTAACTTCGGATTCGGTCCATTTTGAAAAAAAAATAAAATAAGAAAATGAATAAAAAAATTCAATATGTGCCCTCAAGTATGTGAGGCTTTGATGTTTGTTCAACCCATTGAGGGCACCCATATTGAAAAAGGGGCCCTTTGATGGTTCAAACCATGGTGGTGTATGTGAAGGTATGCAAAAAGGGATGAATATAAGAGGAAAGTTGGAGGGGGTGTTCTTTTGTCCAAACCCACCTTACTCCTTTGTTGACTTTCTTTGACTTTTCTTGATGAATCCCTTTGATCTTCTTGAATTTTCTTGAGAAGAAGTTGAGAGTTGAGAGTTGAGAGTTTGAGAGTTGAGAGTAATGAGGTGAGTTGAGAGTTTTTTTTAGAGAGTATTTTTCTCAAATTTTCATTAGGTAGTCAGAGTTGAGAATGAGGGGGGGTTTGTATAGAGTTTGGGAGTTATTTTTAGGGGTAAGATGGGGTGAAATGAAGAGAGGTGGTAGAATGGTGTGGGGTTTAAGAGAAATGTGGGGGTAAATTAGAGAAGATCGAAGGGCACTTGTGTAAGAAGGGTAAATGGGTTGTTTTACAACTCAAATGGGTTAATCTTTCAACCCATTTAGGTTGAGTGTTAGATGTAATGAAATAAATAAGAGTAGTTGAGAGGATGAGATTGTGTAAGAGGGTAATAAATTGGTGAAGTGAGTTGAGGGGATGTAATTTTAATTAAAAGAAGGAATTGTGTAAGAGGGTGGTCGATGATATTTTGGGAGGGTGAGGAAGATGATGCCATGTGTCAAAATGAGTGGAGATGAAGGGTTGAGATGGGTTGATGGGAGAGGATGAGTGTTTGATTTGAAAGGAGGGGTGTGGGTTTAGATTGTAGATGTAGGTTTTGTAGGGAATGATGAGGGTAGATTAGGGAAAGATATAGGTTAGGGGTGTGGTAGATTATATTTTTTTAGAGAAAAGGTGATGGGTTGATGTGAGTAGATTAGGGAAGGTATAGGTTAGGGGTATGGATAGATGATGTTTAGAGAAAAGGTGATGGGATAAGTTGGGGATGAGGGAGGTGAGTTGGGGTGGTGACATGTGTCCCACCTTGATAATTGTGGTGATTGATTGTGATGTTGGGTTGGATTGAGAATTGGGCTTGGGTAATGAGTTGGGCTTGGGTAGAGTGTTGGGTAGGTATAGTGTTGGATTGGGCTTAGGTTGTGGGTTGAATATGAATGGATTTGAGTTGAATGGGCTTGGGTAATGGGTAGAATAAGAATGGGTTTGGGGGTTGAGTTGAGTCAGGTTAAGTGAGGGGTTCAATAAGAATGGGTTTGGGAGTTGAATTGAGTGGGCTTAGGTAAGGGGTTGAATAAGAATGGGTTTGGGTTGAGTTGAATGGGCTTAGGTAATGGGAAGAATAAAAATGGATTTGGACTTATGTTGGATTGAGTTGAAGAGTGTAGAAGGGTGGTGAGGAATTGGGGTCCATGGGTCACGTGGGAAGCCTTAGGCCATTTGTTAAAAGAAATAGAGGGCTTTTGGAGGTATGGGCTTTGAGGGCCCAATCTGTTTTTTACTATCTTTTTTGGCATTTTGTGTTGAGGGCCCGGTCAAATTTGGGTGTCTACAATTATTTTTAGGACATTTTACTCTTTACCTCCAAGCCTCATGTTAAAGGAAACTAAGATCTACATTATTAAAGTAAGGCAAGCTTAAATGTAAATTTTCTTAAATGTAAAGAGGGGTGTAGATAGAGGAGAGATATTTATTGTAAGGAAAAAATTATATGAAAAAACCTTAAAATTACAACTAAACCCCACCTTTGTCTTTTTTTATTCTTCTTGATTAAGGCTTCTTGGGGGTTTGAGGAAGGATTTGGACAGAGTTTTGGTAGGTTAAAGGGTTTTGAGGAGAGACTTGGATAAAATTTTGGATCACTTAAGCTTATCATTTGTTTGTCTTAGATGGGGGTCCTATTTATAAGGTTTTGGGAAACCCTTGGGGATAAATTTGTCCTAAATCCTATAATTCTCAATATTTGTATTAAACCTCAATGAAAGACATCAAATACCCCTTATCAAAGAGTCCTTGATTGTTTTTTACATTCCTATGAGTTTTAATAATCATGATGATCAAATGATAGGATTGTAAAAGACAACAAGTTCTAGAGTATTCTATGGGATGGTTAGAAGGGTCCTAAGGCATTGACTTTGGGTCAAACAAGACGGAATTAGATTATATGTCATGTAAATATAGATTTGGGTTTTGGACATTAAGGTCATTTAGCCTAACTAAGACTAAGAAATTTTTTGCTCACAAGTTTTAGAAAATCTTATAGGTCGGGCAAAGTTGTCAAAATCTCTTGAATTTAGTCTAATTACATTGACCCTTCTAGAAGTAAGGATAAGCTTGGGGGCATAAGAGTAAACTACCTCACTTTAGTTTTAACAAAATGGGGTTAGGGTAATAATTACACTCATATGGGGACCAATTTGACCAAAGGCCCATGTTAGAAGAATAAGAAAATTACATAAAGACCAAAATAAGGATTATTAAAGAGTTAAAGAAAGTATAAAAAAATAAAAAGGGAGGGATTTCTTGGGGTAAAAGTTATTAAGGAAGAGGTTTAAAATGTAATTATCTTTAAGAAAATTCGAGCACACATGGGCTTGTAACTACCTAATAGAATATGCCTTGGGTGAGCCAAGGCTTGAATAAAAATATGCTTGGCTGTAGGTCACTCTTGGACTAGGCAAAAAGTATTTATGGCCATTGGTCCCTCTTGCCTAGGCAACAAAATAAGCTTGGCCAAGGGTGAGGTATGGCTAAGCTTAAATCCAGAACTTGAAAATGGTCTCCGAGCTTTGTGTCTACTTTAAAGTTGATTTTTTGAACCCTCCTAAAAATTATCATAGGTCAAGTGTAAAATCCTAAGTTTTAAAGTTTGAGAAAATCCTATAAGTGAGAATTAGGGTAAAACTTTATGATTTTATTCTAGTCATTTTTAATAAAATTTGACCTCATCATTGGATTCAAAATGATCGAAAAATATATTTTAGCCTATAAACACGCTCAAATGCGAGTCAAAATAGAAAAGTTACAAAATCCTCGATTTTCAAGTCAGAATAAGTTAAAATAATAATTTTTTTATAGAGTAATTTCTTTTTAAATTTATTACACCATTGGGTTCGCAACAAAAAATTATGAAAAACAGACTATTTACTAGTCATTTATGGAGCACAAAAAGTCGAATCATCGTAAAATATGAAAACGACGTCCATTTTAGGGTCCTATTGGGCCGAAAAAGAAAATTTTTGTTAGAGACATAATTTGTAGAGTTTGATCACACAATTAGATTTAGATTGAAAAATTATACAAAATAGAGTATTCATTTGCCACTTTTGGGTGGCACCTCGCCAAAACGCTAACACAACTCCCCATGTCAGATCTCGAGGTACTAAGTGGCACCTCGAAATTTTGGCATGGTCTCTTCTATTTATGTTAGCATTCTAAGGCGTTCAACTTACACATGATAAACAACATACATTCCTGTATATATACATACAAAAATATAATACTAGCGGAAGTCTATATACATCTAATAACTTACGATAGTTCAGAGTACGGATTAGTAAACAAAATACAACATTATACAAAATTCCTCACTCTAACAGAAGTCCTAACACTCCAGACAGAATCTATAAGACTACCTGGAGGAATTGACACCACTAGGGGGTATAACCCTAGTACTCATCAGGTGACGGACTTTGGTTATCTATTTGACCAACCAGATGATCCTCATTCGTGCTCTATACCTGCCTCGCCAAACTCTGAATCAGAAACTAAAAAAATTGAGAAGAAAAGGGTGAGTAACAATGGTTACCCGGTAAAAAAGAACACAATTTCTGCCAATAACCTTTTCTAACATGAATGAATAAGCTACTAAATCATTTTAAAATCTGTAAAATTTTATAAAAGAAACTACGATTAATTGGTACATATAGTCAGGGATGAGCAACTAAACATGTTAAAACTAACATTACATCAATCAACAGTACTCACTATAACATTTTCTTTATATACAAATCTAATTGATCAAATAGAAACATTAAACATGCATTTGATTTTATATATCAAACTAAAGCAACAGATACATAATACACTATGGTGGAGTATTGGAATTAGAGAGTTGGGATTCATGACTGGATCGCTCCCAGTTGGGACATGATGTTACAAGTCTTCTTTGACTTTTAGTTCTTGATTTTGTAGCCGATCGCTGTATTTACCACGTTTGGTTGACCATTTATCCGACTCAGGCTGACCGTTTGACGTGACCGTAAGCAATGCGTCTCTTTTCGATGTGTCAGAACATTCAACTACTATAGATTATTAGTGATCACTGACTAATCATTTTCGTCTATGCCTATCAGGCGTGCATGTTATTCCCAAATATACCAACCATTCGTATACGACCACCTTTACAGTAGAAGTTCACTGGTAAAGATAGAGAGGAATAAACCTGGATTCTAGTTGTGACTCCACTCTCATACGCATCTCATACCGAGTATGAGCTTGGTAGTCCCTACCGTACAACCCAGGATAGTACATCATTCCGGATGATATGACACACTATCCCTTTAGGCATTCACAGATTCTTTAACAGCTCACAAAATAGTTACATATATATATATATATATATATATATATATATGAGTAGCGTTCAATGGCCAACAGTTTGGCAAACACATTTTTCAAAACATGGGTTAGAGGTCTTGGAATGGGCTGATTGTTGGTAAGGATGATCTCTATGGTGAGGAGATCATCATCACCAAAAATCAGCCCATTCCAAAACTTCTAACCTCATCAAAAATGGTTTACAAAAAATGGACGGTTCACGATTTTTCAACTTGTAAAATGGGGCTGGAAGTTTGGAATGAGCTGATTTTTGGTGAAGATGATCTCCTCACCGTAGAGATCATCCTCACCAAAAATCAGCCCATTCCAAGACCTCTAACCCATGTTTTGAAAAAGTGTTTGCCAAAATGTTGGCCACGGATAGGGATCCTATATATATATATATAATATATATATATATATATATATTATATATATATATATATATATATATATATATATATATTATATATATATATATATATATATATATATTATTTTCATTTTAAAAACAAAAGAGAAATTAACAATACAAGGTTGAGAATGGATATCCAATTTCCTACCATGCAACTGTAGCCAAACGACCTAAAATAAATAACAAAACAGAAATATAAATAGCGCCTCGCGCTAACAGAAAGTAAATAAACATGCAACCAGTAATATTATCCCTGGATACCGGTTCACCAACTTACACACAACATAACAATGTAAAATGCAAACATCACCTCTCCGGTGTGATTCTGACATTTTACAGTTTTCATACCCTTTTTTTTTCGAATTTTACAGATTTCAATTTCTCAAACAAAATATCCACTTTCTGAGATTCATTAACTCAATATGAGTTAATTGAATATTAAATCATTTTTCTTATTATGAAATTCATTTTTATCAATAACATTAAAAAAGTACAAAACTTAAATCAAAACGATGTATGAGCGATGCATAAGACCCAACTGACGGAAATAACTTGGTGAAATATCTTACCCACGTATAATTTGTTATAAAATACAGTTAAACATATCAAACATGCAAGTTTTGGCGTGAATTTGAAATAATCAATTGAATTCAATCATTTTTGGAAACTCACCACAAATTTTTAATAAAATCCCAAATACAATTTTCACAATCTACGATTACTAATAGAAATTAAGAGTTCCTTACAATCTCTAGGCGACTGAATTGAAGCATGTGCACGAAAATCAAGGCGATCAACATAAAAATCGAGGTGACTCGTATTTTGAGGTGGTTGATTTTCTAAATCGACCCGGTGGTTTCAAAGATCTCGATGTCGTCGTCATTTCTCTCTTCTGCGGTGGAGGACGGTTTGACCCCGAAACGGATGAAATCCGAGGTTGAAGTTATGAAATCCTCATATATATATATATATATACGACTATTTTTTGACGATACAAGATGAAAAAGAAAAGAAAACAGAAGGAATTTGAGTGAGTTTTGTAGATGTCAAGGCTACGAACGTTTCTCCATTCTGTGTCGAAAGTCAACGATAAGCCGTTTGTGAGAGATCTGAGATTGAAATTCTAAGAAAAAATAATTAAAAAAAAAAGTTGGCTGATTTTGGTTCGTTTAAAACGAAGGTGAAAGTAAAAAAAATTAAAAAATTTATTTTTATATATATCTTAGGATGAAATCAGTATTTTACTTATTGTTTCGATCGACAATAACTTGGCCGTCCGGACTCCAAAAGTGGTGAATGAATATTCTATTTCGTCTAATTTTTTGTTATAAATCTAATGATATAATCAATTTCTACAAATTCTATCTTTAACAAAAGTTTGCATTTTTTGCCTGAGGTGACCCATAAAATTGACGTCATTTTCATTTTTGATGATAATTCGACTTCGTAATCTCCAAAAATGACAAATAAATAGTTCATGTTCAATAATTTTTCGTTACAAATCTAATGGTATAATCGAATCTTAATAATTCTTGCTCTATCAAAAAGTCACTATTTTAGCCTGGTCCGATTCGATAATCGAGGATTTTACAACTTTTCTATTCGGACTCACACTTGAGCTTTCTTACAGGCTAAAACATGTTTTTCAATCATTTTGAATCCAATGGTAAGATCAGATTTCATTAAAAATGATCAGAATAAGGTCCTACAGTTTTACCCTAAGTTCCACTTTTAAGATTTTCTCAAAATTCCACTATTTATTTTTCATCAAGATACGAATTGAAAACTTGGGGTTTTACATTCTCCCCCCTTAATAAAAATTTCGTCATCGAAATTGAAATCATACCTTATCAACTTTGTTGCCATTCCACTAACACGACATGTATAATTAACAACACCTATTTTCTATTACCATTTATTCTTAGTCCCAAGCCAATCTCATTTATAACTCGTAAACTTATGTCTCCCATATTCCGTCAACCCAACATATTCATTAATTAATCAATCTAATTCAAACACATACTCCAACTAATCCATTATTTGTATAACCCTAAGATAACAATCAATTTACCTTGTATTACTTCCCTACCAATGTCTATCAACAACAATCTTTTCACATATTTTCTATTCTTTATCTTTATTTTTCTCACTAATTACACCGTCTATTATGTTTTATTCATAATTGCTATGAATATTACTCCTCAATGCATAGTCTTATCGCAAACACACCATTATCTTTATATCCAATTCAATATTACATTTTCTACTTATTGTGATATTTTCTCAAAATCTTTGTCATAACCTTTATAATTTAAAATCTTACTCGAGGGGATAAATCCTACATCTATTTTTTCACAATTTCATTAAGTCACTATTAATGCAACATTGTCATAAGATTATTCTTTCTCACATTTCACAATGACCCACCTCCTAACTTATACTTTACTAAATCTCTTTTCTTTTAGATACCACATGCTCTTTCAAAATGGTATAATACCTTTTTCGAATTTCACCAGTTCCTCAACTCAACCATGTATAATATTAGTTATTACCCATACCTTCACTTGTTATATAGTCACATTACTAGTCTTATAAGTCGCACTCATCTTCTCACACTTTATAACCATCCTTGCACCTAAAACATACCTATCAATTATCGAAACGCAATCTAGTTAGTTCACGGTTAGCTTTTTTTATTTATTTATTTAATTTTTTTAAGGTTGCACCTTTTCATTCTAGTTCTGAATTAGTTTCATTCCTTCATCCCTACTATTAGTTGAGTAGTTTCTACTCCGCCTACTTGTAGAAGCTTCGTAGTTTCAAATTATAATAAATATCAAATCGCTAGAAAAAGGGTTGAGGTTAAAGATGAGGATGGGATGATAGCATAGAAAGTGGAAAGCGGTAGGAGAAAGGTTGATTGTTTAGTCCGTTCCAAATATTATACTAGAATAATGAATAGTGGGAAGAACAACTCTAGCAAGTATGCAAACTTTCAGCAAAATTATATGATCTAGAAGAATTGGTATTGAATAGAACTCTAATTTTTACCATTATAATTAGAAATCGTACTTTTTAAAACTTCGTTGGAGACAGGTACTTTCTCCTGGGTCATAATCCTTGCTCGCGCCTATGATAAAGGACATTCTCTCTTGATATGTCACACATAATCACACGCGTAACATGTCAACGATCTTGTCTTCGTAGATCTCTGTGGAGTAGGCAGTTGGTAGACTGGGGTCTATAGGCTCTGAACCTGTCTTGTTGATTCCTTTGGCCCTGTTGGCATCATTGAAGCTCCAACTACTCTCTAACTCAGTGATAGGAAACTCTGCAACTCAGTAGTAGAGGAGTTCTATATTATGGATACACTAATCTGGAGGAGATTGGCCTCGAATACATTGGACTCTTGTCCGAATCTGATCTGGGAAGAAAAAAAATCTAAGGTCAACTCATTTGCCCCCTAGAGGTCTATAACTTTATCTCTTCTCTTTTTATCCTTTACGCTCGATTTACCATATCTCTATAATTGGTATTCTCAATCATTGACCTCCTGTCCCTTAGGTAGGATTATAATCCACTAAAGAGTCTACAACTTTCTGCAGATCTGTCAGGAGAAGCTCGGGCGCATTTCGTGACAACTTAGTGAACATCATCTTATAGTCTATAATCGATAGATGACCTTGCACTAATATCAAAAATTCCTTGTGCTTGATTTCTCGAGCAGTCTTAGATATAAATCTATCAAAAAATATCTTTCTGAAGTTTACCCATTCAAACGATCCATCTCTTAATACATTTTTTCAAAACGTTACTAATGACTAGCATCTCCATCCAACTAAAAAGTAGTCACCGTCATCCACTGATCTCTTGGGCACTACATGGTACTCAAAATCTTTCAGGTCTTCAAAATCCACTCATTGACCTCAATCGAATTTAAAAAAACTCTCAAAACTCGGTTGACGTAATCGTTGGAAATTCTACAATCATATCCCTGGATTTACCTGTCCTTTGGGTTGGGAAATTCTCTCATTCTTCAAAAGCACGACTTGTGGAAGTGATCCCAGAGGTGGAATAGTATTTGTCTCTTGTGAAGAAGTCTAGCGCTCCATCTTTTCTTTGATTTAGTAGTACACCTTGCAATTGTGGTAAGTCTTGTACCATTTCTCGCTTTCAATCGCTAATCTTGTCCTTTTGATATAGCACTAGTACTTTATCAACTTTATTAAAATTTGGTGATTTTATCGTTCCCTAAATTGGTTTGTTTAACATCTTTCTAAGCCACGCATCCTTAATCGGTTGACATCGACTCGAATATTGCTCTCCTTTATATCCCAATTTGCCACACTCATAACATACCACAACTTTTTCTTTCAACTGATTTAGCAGTATATGTTGTTGTTTCTTATAAAATTCTTCTATCCATTAAGTTGGTATGTCTACAATCTCACTCCTCACGCATTGTTATTTTTCGTGATGGTGGTTGTATTATTCATATTTCATCTTTGGACTTGACATGAGACTTAGCCATCTATCTAATGAAGGACATTAGTTGTGATTTCGAGTCAGTGGTCTGATCTAGAACCTATCTTGTCTCTGTTGCATTTTGGCCTCTGCCTCGTCCACTCTTCTCGTTTGCGTTTATCCGTAACAAGGCACTTCTTAGAACCACGCCAACATCATTCTCACAGAAATGTTAACTACTAGTACAATAAGGAATCTAATAATGAACACCATTTTTATTACTAACAGAATGAATATAGAATACTATCCTACGCTTACTAGGCTCTATAGACATCTAAACACGGAAGAACTCGTAATTCCAATACAGAACTACTGATGAACTTGGATACCGAATTCCTAGTGACACTCTATGATTATCGAGCTAATATCTGTGGTATCAGCCAATTCTTAAAAACACTGCAGATCTATATCCCATATGGATCTAATGCTACGCTTTGATACTATCTGTGACACCCCGCCAAACGGTAACACAAATCCCCATGTCAGATCTCGAGGAACTAGGTGGCACTTCAAAATTTTGGTATAATCTCCTCTGTTTATGTTAGCATTCCAAGGTGTTCAACCTACACATGATAAACAACATACATTCCTGTACATATACATACAAAAATATAATACTAGCGAAAGCCTATATACATCTAATAACCTACGATAGATCAGAGTACGGAGGAGCAAACAAAATACAACATTATACAAAATTCCTCACTCAAGCAGAAGTCCTAACACTCAAGACAGAATCTAAAGACTACCTGGAGGAATTGACACCATTTGGGGGTATAACCCTAGTACTTACCAGGTGACGGACTCTGGTTGTCTATCTGACCAACCAAATGATCCTTATTCATACTTTATACCTGCCTCGTCAAACTCTGAATCTGAAACTAAAATAATAGAGAAGGAAAGGGTGAGTAAAAATGGTTTTCCAGTAAGAAAAAATACAATTTCTGCCAATAACCTCTTCTAACATGAATAAATAAGCATACTAAATTATTTTAAAATCTATAAAATTTTATAAAAGAAACTACGATTAACTAGTAAATATAGCTAGGGTTGAGTAACTAAACATTTTAAAACTAACATTACATTAATCAATAGTACTTATTATAGCATTTTCTTTATATACAAATCTAATTGACCAAATAGAAACATTAAATATGCATTTGATTTTATATGTCAAAGTAAAGCAACAGATACATAATACACTATGGTGGAGTATTGGATTTAGAGAGTTGGGATTCATGACTGGATCACTCCCAGTCGGAACATGATGTTATAATTCTTCTTTGACTTTTAGTTCCTGATTTTGTAGTCGGTCGCTTCATTTACTACGTTTGGTTGACCATTTATTCGGTTCAGGCTGGCCGTTTGACGCGATCGTAAGCAATGCGTCTCTTTCCGATTTGTCAAAACACTTGACTACTATAGATTGTTAGTGATCACTGACTAATCATCTTCGTCTATGCCTATCAGGCGTGCATGTGATTCCCAAATGTACAAACCATTCATATACGACCACCTTTATAGTACAAATTCATTAGTAAATATAGAGAGGAATAAACTTGAATTTCAGTTGTGATTCCACTCTCATACGCGTCTCATACCACGTATGAGCTTGGTGGTCCTTACCGTACATCCTAGGATAGTACACCACTCCGGATGATATGACGCACTATCCCTTCAGGCATTCACAGACTCTTTAACAGCTCACAAAATAGCTATATATATATATATATATTATTTTCATTTGAAAACAAAAGAGAAATTAACAATAAAAGGTTGATAATGGATATCTAGTTTCCTACCATGCAACTGTGGCCAAACGACCTAAAATAAATAACAGAATGGAAACATAAACAATGCCTCGCACTAACAGAAAGTAAATAAACATGCAACCAGTAATATTATCCCTGGATACCCGTTCACCAACCTACACACAACACAACAATGTAAAATGCAAACATCACCCCTCGGGTGTTATTTTGACATTTTATTGTTTTCATACCCTTTTTTCCGAATTTTACAGTTTTCAATTTCTCAAACAAAATATCCACTTTCTGATATTCATCAACTCATATATGAGTTAATTGAATTTTAAATCATTTTTTCAATTATGAAATTCATTTTTATCAATAAAATTGAAAAAATACAAAACTTAAATCAAAACGCGGTCTGAGAGATGCATATGACCCAACTGACGGAAATAACCCGGTGAAATATCCTATCCACGTATAATTTGTTATAAAATACAGTTAAACATATCAAACATACAAGTTTTGGCGTGAATTTGAAATAACCAATTGAATTCGATAACTTTTGGAGACTCACCACAAATTTATAATAAAATCCTAAATGCAATTTTCACAATCTATGATTACTAATAGAAATTGAGAGTTCCTTACAATCTCTAGGCGACAGAATTGAAGCATATGCATGAAAATCTAGGCGATCAACACAGAAATCAAGATGACTCATACTTCAAGGAGACTAATTTTTGAAATCGACCCAGTGATTTTGAAGATCTCGATGTCGTCGTCATTTCTCCCTTCTATGGAGGAGGACGGTTTGATCCTGAAATGGATGAAATCCGAGGTCGATGTTACGAAATTCTTGTATATATAAACGACTATTTTTTGACGATACCGGACGAAAAAGAAAAGAAAACGGAAGGAATTTGAGTGGGTTGTAGATGTCGAGACTACGGATGTGTCTTCCTTTTGTGTCGGAAGTCAACGGTGAGCTGTTTGTGAGAGATCTAAGGTTGAAATTCGAAGAAAAAATGATTTTTTTTTAAAAGTTGACTGATTTTGGTTCGTTTAAAACGAAGGTGAAAGTGAAAAAAAATTAAAAAATTTATTTTTATATATATATCTTGGGATGAAATCGGTATTTTACCTATTGTTTCGATCAACGATAACTTGACCGTCTGGACTCTAAAAGTGGCGAATGAATACTCTATTTCACTTAATTTTTTGTTTTAGATTTAATGGTATAGTCAATTTCTACAAATTCTGTATTGAAAAAAAGTTTGCATTTTTGGCCTGAAGTGACCCCTAAAATTGACGTCATTTTCGTTTTTGATGATAATTCGACTTCGTGATCTCCAAAATGACAAATAAATAGTTCATGTTCAATAATTTTTGTTAAAAATCTAATGGTATAATCAAATCTTAATAATTCTTATTCTAGCAAAAAATTACTATTTTAGCCTGGTCCGACTCGGTAATCAAGGATTTTATAACTTTTCTATTCGGACTCGCACTTGAGCTTGCTTACATGCTAAAGTATATTTTTCGATCATTTTGAATCCAATGGTAAGATCAGATTTTATTAAAAATTATCATAACAAGGTCTTACAATTTTACCCTAAGTCCCACTTTCAAGATTTTCTCAAAATTTTACTATTTATTTTTCCTCGATATACGAATTGAAAACTCGGGGTTTTACATTTGGAGTTCGGACGATCAAGTTATCGTCAAATGAAATAATAGGTAAAATATCGATTTCGTCCCGCATTTATATAAATAATTTTTTAAAACAAAAATACTATTCATCATCTCTTATTTTCATCCAAAACCAGCCAAAGGTTTTAACAAAAAAAATTGATTTTTCTCCTTACTTTCAATCTCAGAATCATTTTCGATGTAGAAGGGAAAAATGTCTGCAGCCTCGACTTCTACAAAATCCACTTAATTTCCTTTTATTTTATCTTATTTTTGGTCTGTATCGTCAAAAATCAGCCGTATGTGATGCAAGGATTTCGATTTGTCAACCTCAGATTTCATTCATTTTGGGGCCAAACTGTCCTCCATAGCAGAATGGAGAAAGGACGACAACATCGAGATCTTCAAAATCACTGGGTCAGATTCAAAAATCAGCCACCTCGACATCTAATCTCCTCGATTTCCACGTTGATTGTCTAGATTTTCGTGCACCCGATTTAATTATCTAGCACAGGGATTTGTAAGGACTCTCAATTTCTATTGATAACCGTAGATTGTAAAAATTACATATAGGGTTTTAACGAAAATTTGTTATATGTTTAAAAAATATAGAATTTTATTTCTTTATTTCAAATTCACGTCAGAACTTGCATATTTGATATGTTTAATTGTATTTATAACAAATTATATGTTGGTAGGATATTTCACCGAGTTATTTTCACCAGTTGGGTTCTTTGCACTACTCAAATCCTTTTTTGACATAAGTTTTGTAAAGTTTGAAGTTAAATGATAAAAATGAATTTCAAAATGTGAAAAGGGATTTGATATCGAAAAATGAATATTTGAATGAATGATTTCAAAAAATGAATGATGTGTTTGAAAATATAAAAATTGTAAGAATCGAAAAAAGGAACAACAGGATGAAATGGTAAAATGTAAGAATCACACTCGAGGGGTGATGTCTACATTTTACATTGTAATGTTGTATGTGAGTTGGTGAATGGATATTTAAGGATAATGATATTGGTTACAGGTTTATTTACTTTCTGTAGAGTTACGCCACGTGGCTACAGTTGCATGGTAGGAAATTGGATATCCATTCTCAACTCTGTAATGTAAATTTCTTATTTGTTTTAAAGAAAGGAAATGATATGTATATGTAGTTATTTTATGAACTGTTAAAGAGCTTGTAAATACCTAAGTGGATAGTTTGTCATATCATTCGGAGTGATATACTATCTTGGGATATACGGTAGGGACAACCAAATTCATACGTAGTATGGGACGCGTATGAGAGTGGAGTCATAACTGAAATCTGGGTTTATTTATCTCTATCTTTACTAGTGAACTTTCAATGTAAAGGTGGTCGTATATGAATAGATTGTATATTTGGGAATGACATGCACGCCTCATAGGCATAGGCGAAGAGGATTAGTTAGTGATCACTAACAATATATGGTAGTCGAACGTTCTAACACATCGAAAAGAGATCCATTGCTTATGGTCACGTCAAACGGCCAGCTTTAGCCAGATAAATGGTCCCACAAGTGTGGTAAACAACGACTAATCACAAAATTAGGAACTAATACTTTACTATGAAACATCATGTCTTGACTTGGAGCGATCTAGTCGTGAATCCCAACTCTCTAATTCCACTAGTCCACTATTGTGTATTATGTATATGTTGCCTTATTTTGATATATAAAATGAAATGCATGTTTAATGTTTCCATTTAGTTAGTTAGATTTGTATAAAAAGAAAATGTTATAGTGAGTACTACTGATGATGTAATGTGAGTTTTAAAATGTTTAGTTACTCATCCTTAACTATATATACTAGTTAATCGTAGTTTCTTCTTTAAAATTTTGCATGTGTTAAAATGATTCAGTATGTTTATTCGTTCATGTTAGGAGAGGTTATTAGTAAAAATTGTTTGCTTCCTTACTAGGTAACTATTGTTACTCACCATTTCCTTCTCCATTTTTTTAGTTTCAGATCCGAAGCTTGACGAGACAAGTGTAGAGCACGAGTGAAGATTATTTGATAGGTCAGATAGATGACCAGAGTCCTTTTCATAGTAAGCACTGGACTATAACTAGTAGCATCAGGTTGTCCAAGTAGTAATATAGATTTTTGTTTTGAGCGTTAGGAATTTTGTTAGAGTGAAGCATGCTCGTATATGTATATAAATTTATTTTTCCTTACTCTGATTTATCATATGTTATTAGATGTATATAGACTTCCGCTATTATTTTATTTTGTATGTATATATGCAGAATATAGTGTATGTTGTTTATCAGGTGCTGGTTTTTAGCACCTTGGAATGCTCACATAAACAGATGAGACTATACCGAAATTTTGAAGAACCACCTAGTACCTCTAGATCTGACATAGGGCTTTGTGTTAGCGTTTGGTGGGTCGTCACATCAAACCTCTTCTCGAAAGGTTTTTGGTGCTCTCGGGGTTAACTTAAGCAAAAATGGGATGTCTACAGTTGGGAGTCGAAAATTTTAATTAAACACAGAATGTGTATTTTGTTCTTGAACCTAAATTTAGATTTTGATTCTTTTGATTTTTGATTTTTAAAATATTTTTATTGAATCCAAATATGGAATACTCCTTATTTTTATTAAATAACTTAAAAGTAAATAGAAATATAAAATTAGATATGACATAAAATTAAAGTGGCGAGAAACTTAAGGAAAATAAGGCTGTCTGAATAAAAAAAACTAAGGGCCTGTTTGGATACCAGGAGCAGAACTACTCTTCCAAAGAACAGGAGCTGAAGTACTCTATGGAGGAGCTGGAAAAGTAATTATGTGCAGAAATGGCGTTTGGCAATCAACTCTATGAAGTACTGGCAGAAGTACTTTTGTGCTAGAAGTTTGTTTGGGAACCATACTGACTTCTCATGACTTCTAGAAAAAAGACTAGAATACCCTTATATTATACCAGTTACTGTTTTTTATCTTTTAGTGTCATAATATGCCTTCAAACTATATTGTTTTTGACATTTTAACTATAAATATTAATATAATATAATATAATAAATATTAATATTATATAATATAATATAATATAATATTTTAAATATTAAATATTAATATAATATGTTTAAATCCATTATACTTAAAATTTTAAAAAAAATTTGACTGACTGTTTTTGACATAATATGACATAATATTAAAAAAAAAATTGACAAACTGTCTTTTAGTGTCATAAGATGCCCTCAAACTATACTGTTTTTTACATTTTAACTATAAATATTAATATAATATAATATAATAAATATTAATATAATATAATATAATATTTTAAATATTAAATATTAATATAATGTGTTTAAATCCATTGTACTCAAAATTTTAAAAAAAAAATTGACAGACTGTCTTTTAGTGTCATAATATGCCTTCAAACTATATTGTTTTTGACATTTTAACTATAAATATTAATATAATATAATATAATAAATATTAATATAATATAATATATATTTTAAATATTAAATATTAATATAATGTGTTTAACTATAAATATTAATAAATATTTAAATATTAAATATTAATATAATGTGTTTAAATCCATTATACTCAAAATTTTAAAAAAAAAAAAATATTAATAAATGTTTCTTTTGTTTGATTTAAGGGCAAATGAATTAGAAATATTTTCATAGAAAATTAATAAAGTTAGGGGTATTTTGGTAAAACGAACCGTTAGATTTTGACTCCCCGCAAGAAGAGTTTTGAGAAATAGGTTTTCTTGACTTCTTCATAAAGAGTAATTTCTTGCTCTTGCGCGGAGTAACTCTTCGAAAGAGTAGTTCATACAAACGCATCCAAACGACTTCTAACTCCCCGCAAGAGTCAGAAGTAGCCAAGGAGTCCTATCCAAACGCCTACTAAGTGTCTGAAAATTGTTTCTGTCATCTTAGCAGTGGCAGTGGCATTATCACCGCTAGAACTGGCGGTGCCATTACTGTAGGGCTTCTGTTGGTGATAAAGCCCATCTTGCTGATACCACTACTGGTTTAGAGCCATCAACCCAAAATTTTGGGTTTTCTCTGATTTTTCCCCAAATTTCATGCAAATGCTTCCCCAAGCATTCTAAATACCATAAAATCAAAATAAACTTTAAGCCTATTCATTTATCATCATTTAAAATATATCCATGAAGTTTTATACATCTAATGTCACGACCTGAATCATGTGAAACTCGTAACCCAATCCTTAATGTGAGACCCACCTCATAATCCATAATTTTGAGTCGTTAGAAAATAAAATGCAAAAGACTTGCGGTTTATAAGCTAAGTAGACAAAAAATAATACTATTTATTAAATATCAACTTTTACAAAAAATAAAATATTAAAAACATAATTGTGGCTTCTTGAACCCATACTTTCAAATCATGTTTCGCACCTACTCCAAATCTTAAGAAAAAATAGCAAATAGACCGTGAGCTTCACAAGCCCATGAGTTAATTCTAACACCCTAAACATAATTTTCAACACTTTCAAACCTATTGACTAAAAAAATTATAATAGTCTAGAATAATCTTTAGTGTGTGTAAAAAAATTTATTTCAAAACTGCAATTAAACTAAACTATCATTAAAATCATCAATTTTTTTTTTCACTTTGTTCTTTATAATAAACACCTCAACGATTTAACCGCTCGGTAAACATTGCCATAGGGTCGTATTTCTCACCTCAGACCAAAAAATCCCTAATGTGTGCAACCCCCATCAAATACTACAAGACCATGAGTTTCTCGGGTCTTATACTCTAGGGCTCTCACCCTCTTTATTTGAGTCCCAACTCAATCTTATCGAACCAGCTCATGTAAGTTATTGGATTCAAGAACTAATTTTTATATAAATGCAACATATAGAATTTTTCTTACCAAAGAGATATTTTCTCCATCAAATTAATAAATAAAAACAAACAATTAATTCAATATCAACATCACATGGCAAGATTAAAGGAAATTTCATGATAAATTTATAAACTGAAATTCTAGTTGTAGATTCAATAAGATTTTATAATATCAATAATCAAGGCATAACATAAATAATTAAGAATTGATGTTAAAATCAGCATTGCAACAAGATTATAATTAACGTTCTTGTTAAAAAATTCAAAAAAAAGAAATTCCTTTAGTCAAAACTTCTCCAAACTTTCAGCTCAAATATCTTATAGTCAACGACTTTTTCAGATCCCAGTTTCTTCACAAAAGTTATAGATCTCTTCGTTCTCTTTTCATCAAACCTAATTTTACTCAAATCCTTCATCGGAATAATAAGTTGTGATCTTTTTCCGAACGTTTCTCATAATCCAATTTTAGATAAGGGAAAAATCGAACTTTTTGTATTTTCTATATTATCATCATTTTTTTAGAGAAAAATCTGAACATACCATGATAATATTGCAATACCATCATCAATCATATATTTAAAAATCAAAGAATGAAAGCACAAGATTTTCATAGAAATTATTTAATTATTTAATTATATTTAAAGGTTAGAACCACTCACATTTCGATAAATTTTCTTTGAAGAAGTTTTTTCTTTCATTCCTTCATTCTTATGATCCTTCCAAAGGCTTTTCTTATTTCTTTGTAAATTTCAGCAACAATGGAATTTTAAGGTTTCAAGGTTAGAGAAGAGAATAAGATATGAGAAATGAGGCTAGGGTAACTATTTTTTCCTAGGGGTCTTTAAAATTTTTTATAAGATTTTATTCATGATTCCTACTATTCCCTCGTACCCACACCTAAGTTTACTCAAAAAAATTCTCTACTTTATCACATGGCAACTTTCAATTATTCCAATAAAATCCTAAATTACAAATCAATAGGGTGATGCCAAGTTGGTAAAATATCATTATCAAAGATCCTCTAAAATAAATATTTTGTTATTAAAATACACTTAATGGTATGTTTGATTGCACATGAAAAATAGGGTGGCAAAATATTTTCCATGTGTTTGATTGCATTTTTCACTCTCGTCCAAAAGTCCCACAAAACCTAGATTTTATTTTTCCATATGAATTTCATTTTCCTAGTTATACGAATGGGAAAAATGAAATCCACCCATATTTTTCATCCCCAAATGAAAATCCTAATTTTATATCTTCTTCTTCTTCCCTATCACCACCACCACCACCACCACATTCACACTTTTCGCTGTGGTCACCATCGCTACCATCTCCATCGTTGGCCCACTTCTCTCTCTCTTTCTCCCCCTCCCCCCCTCCCTCAATCCCAACCCTCATCCCATTTGTCGCAACCCTCTCCGTCTCCTTTTTTATTTTTGTTTTTATTTTTATTTTTCTTATCTCTCCTCTTTCTCCCTCCGTCCCAACCCTCCCTATCTCCTCCTCCTCTTTTTCTTCTTCTTCTTCAAATTTTTTTCCATGATTTCTAGATGAAATCAAACAATGGAATTTAGTTTTCTAACCTTACTCATTTTCCACCACTATTTTTCTATGGTTTTCAAATTTCATGGGAGGACACTATTCATGCAATCGAATATACCCTCATAGTTCCAACGAATTTGTTAAGGAGTTATAAAAGTAATTCAATTTAATTTTGGGTAAATTATACTTTGACCCCCTAACTTTTTGACAATTTCACTTACCTCCCCTTACACAAACGATGTTAAAGGTTATATACTATTTTATTATTTTACCCTCTCATTTTATAGGTTTTATAAAAAAATTTAATTTTTGAAATTATATAAATGTACCTGTCCAAGCATTTATAAGTAAACCCATTTTTTTACAAGGATATTTTTATTCATAAAAAAGAATAACATTTTAAAATGTGTAAAATGATATTTATGAAATGTAAAATTTGCTTTTTCTACTTGGCTAATTGCATGTAGACGAAAAGGGGTTAAGTGTACCCATTTGATAATTATTGGGGAGGTAAGTGCGATTGTCAAAACATTAGGAGATCAACATGGAATTATGCCAAACCATTGGGGGTGAAAGTGTAATTCACCCTTTAATTTTAATATTATTTAAAATCATACCCTCGATAAAATATTAAATAAGAAAAATCCTTTATAGTTCATTTATTATTAAAATTCATGTAATATGGACTTTAAAAACTATTAAATACATAATCTTGTTGTCTCTAGATTCATAAAAGTTTGGGTTATTACATTCTACCCACCTTAAAAGAAATTTTGTCCTCGAAACTGTAGTTTAAATTGGCTTTAATTGCATACTCTTTGATTTTTATTAAAACTCTGGACTTAACACTAACAAATTAGTTACACATAAAAAATACAATATTTAACAAAAAAACAAAAGCACAATTGCACTCCAAGACGTAATATATTCATATAATCAATTATTAAAAAAAATAACATACTTCTATATACATCATATATAATCGAAAACTTTCACTTAGGCAATTCCTAGTTGTTCTGTAATGATATGGAGCTTATGCTCAGATACCAATTTGTCATGCCCCTACTCCTGTGAAACTCCTAATTCAATTCTTATAGTAAGACCCAGCTTGTGTTCCAGAATTTTGAGTCGTGAGAAAAGAAAGTGCAGATTTAATCACTTGGTAAATGTTACTATAGAGTCGTATTTCACACTTGAAATCAAACAATCCCTATCGTGTTCAACCCTCGTCAGATAGTACATGATCATGAGTTTTTTGGGTCTTACACCCTAAGGCTCTCCACACTCTCCTTACTCGAGTCACGACTCAATTTTATCAAACCTACTCATGTAAGTTGTTGGAACCAAGAACCAATTTATATATATATATGTACTACCAAAAGGATATTTTCTCTATCAAATTAATAATGAAAAACAAACAACTAATTTAATTTTAACATCACATGACATGATTAAAGAAATTTCATAATAAATTTATAAACTAAGATATTAATTTTAAATTCAATGAGATTTTACAATATCAATAATCATGCATAATATAAATAATTAATTATATTACTAACACAAATAATGATTGATGTTAAAATTAGCATTGCAACAAGATAATAATTAGCTTTCTTGTAAAAATTTCAAAAAGTAGAAATTCCATTAGTCAAAACTTCACAGAAATTCCACCTCAAATATCTTATAATAAATGACTTTTCTTGATCTTTGTTTTTTCACAAAAGTTATAGATCTCTTCATTCTCCTTTCAAAAGTTGTAGACAAAAATCTATATATATCTTAAGTATTGGTATTTATGGTGACCTGGGACTTAAGTGTTATTTTTTGAATTATTTTCTTTTGATTAAATCTAAATGTCATTTACTTTGATTTTAGTGAATTTATAATTTATTTTGGATAATTTTTTTATACAAACCTAATGGTACCGTTGAATTTTCCTAAATTATCTCTTATAAAAAAATCTTGCTTTGTGACCAATCTTAAATGTCAGCTAAAAATATCGATATGTACATAATATAGTAATCAATCAACTCGAGTTACATAATAGATTATTCAAGACATTACTTTCACTTTGTCAATAAAGAGGATTTCGAATTCTATTTTCTTCAACTGATCCAAACCTTTTTAGTTGCATGGCTCTGGTAATCTACATCCTCATAACACACTTCGAACCTTCCATACATGATGGGAGTTTACTCCAGTGCTAATTATCTGTCATGCTCTCTTCACTATCTTTACCATCATCGCCAACCTTTTCCTTTCTCCTTTGCAACTAGGATAAAATAGATTATTTACTTACTTTAAGTGGTCATCCACGTCACCTCTCCTACTTGATACCTCCTAATAACTTAGTAGACTCACGCCAATAAAGACCTTATACCTACATTCCACATCCCACAGAAATACCTTTCTCACTGTTTATTGATATGTTAAAATTTTTTTTTTTTTACATGTTAATAATTGAAAATCCAGATAGAATTTACTTTTAATTATGAAGCTTTTCTATTAATTATTTTTCGTATCTATTTCATATCACGACAATTTAGTTAGTAGAATTTATAAGAAATCTCGATTAGACATAATTCTAGGATGACTAGACTATTAGTTAGCAGAAAGACAAGTCATTGGTAGCATCCTTTGTTGATGAATTTGAGTCTGATAAGATGTAGGGAAAATATGAGAAAAAAGAAAGTCAAATGATGGTCGTTATGGTCATTCCAATTCTAATTCCTAATCCAAATAGGTGGAACAAGACTTAGTTGAGGAAATAAAAAGTAGTTTTGTAAGATTGTAAATGTTAGTATTATTATGCTCATACAAGTCACTAATTTTGTTACTCACTACACATGGTTGCTTTTGACTAAGATAATAGGAAGTAAGCTTAAGGACAACTCATTTTTCATGATCTTCATATACACAATGATCTATTTTATTTTATTTTATTGATTTAAGTTTTTTTTTTTCCATCAGCCAAGACGTGTGTGTTGGTATAAGCACTGCCATTTACACCCGTCTAATTTAACAATTTGTCATGTGCTTGTGTTGATTCCCAATAATGAGAAAAGTTCCTAAAGCTTCTTCCAATCACTTTTTAAACTATCTAGTGGTCAAATCCACATTCAAAATTCCAAAAAACTTCTTATATGTATTTATTGGGAAAAGATACTAAAGCTTCTTCCAATCACTTTTTAAACTACCTAGTGGTCAAATCCACATTCAAAATTTCAAAAAAAATTCTTTTATATATACATTACGCATTTGTGGCCAAACTAAATAAATCCTCAAAATTTACAAAACCTCTAAAAAATGATCAAAATAACTATATATATAAATTACGCATTTGTTGCCAAACTAAATAAATCCTCAAAATTCATAAAACCTCTAAAAAATGATCAAAATAACTCCAACATCAAAATACCACCATAAAACACTATACTTAAAAGAATGATCACTATAGAACATATCGATTCATGATAAAATAAATTATTTTCTAAAAATTCCCAAAACTTAAAATAAAAATGAGTAATTTGTGATTAATAGGACTTGCACCAATTTTCATGTCAAAACACTCTGAAACAATCATCTTTGGCAAATTACTTTTTAAAAAAATAGATTCTGAAAATCCCAAGATATTCAAAAGACCTTTTGAAATTCAAAACCCTTTTACCAGAGAAAAATATTTCGTGACCTCCCAAAATCTAGGTCCACAACCCAACTCATAACTGGTGAGTCAAGACATAGATCTGAAGAGTGAGGGTCAGAAAATTATGAGATATTTTCTTTTTAGGAAAATGAGAATTAGCAAAACCTATTAATAATTAATGTGTATAGATTAAAACTTAAATTTGCAATTAAACTTGGAAGGCAAGTAAGGGTCAAACACTAGGAAATGGGGTAGAACCAAGCAAAGAGTACGAAATTTAAATCAAACGAACTATTAAAATGTGTTTTTCTATTTTTGAAGTAACAAAAATAAAATAAAGCTTGCTAGAAATTAAACTAATAGAAATAAAAGTTAAGTTAAAGACAATGAAGGAAATTCACCATTAAAGTGAGGATCCACCTAGAGTAAATATCCTACCAAACTTAGCTTCTATTTTATTTATTTATTTATTTTATTTTATTTTTAACTCAATCCAAGGACTTAGTGTTATTTCCTTGGTTTGGAAGATTTAACAAAAAAAAGTTTAATTTAGAAAACCAAATGTAGAGCTCCTTTTTTCATCAAAGTGTGAAACTCCTACCATGTGGCACCTCGCCAAACACAAACACAAAATCCAAGGTCAAATCTCGAGATACTAGGTGGCACTTCAAAATTTGGATATGATTTCCTCTGTTTATGTTAGCGTTCTACAGAACTCGAAAACTTGATAAGCCAAATTTACAACAAATCATGTGCATAAAATTGTGCAAAAAATATACAAGATGCAGAAGAATGTAAGTTGCGAATATCATAGAGTTAGATCAGAGTACGCAAGAAGTGAAATATACATGATTACAAAAATTAAACCTCTCACTAACATGGACCTATCACTTAACCCAAAAACTATATATACCTTCTATGACGAACAAACTCCTAGTAGAAGTAGTCCTAATGCTCACTGGGTAACGAACTTTGGTCGTAGGTATGATCCACTAAATAATCTTCGCTCGTCAGCTCTATAACCATCTTTCCGACTGTAGGCTCTAAAGTTAAAAAAATAGGAAGGAAAAGATTAGTAATAATGGTTATCTAGTAGGTCCACAAACAACTCATATTAATAACCTCACCTAATGTGAACGAATAATCATACTGAATCATTTTAATACAGGCAAACTTTTTCAAATTAAACTACGGTTAACTGGTACATATGTCCAGTGATGAATAACTAAACAGTTTAAAGATCCACATAACATCAATCATCATTACTCACTATACATTTTCATTTTTATTCAAATATAATGGATAACATTAGAATAGTAAATATGCTTTTCAGTTTATAATTCAAAATAGAAAAATAGATACATATTACACCATGGTAGAGTAGTAGAATTAGAGAGTTGGGATTCACAACTAGATCACTCTTAGTTAGGACATGATGTTACAACATTTTACTGGCTTTTAGTTCTTAATTTTATAGTCGATCGTTGTGCTTACCATACTGGTTTATCATTTATCTGGCTCAGGCTAGTCGTTGACGTGACTGTAAATAATGGTTCTTTTTTCGATGTGTCAGAATGTTCGACTACTCTAGATTGGTAGTGATCACTGACTAATCATTTTTATATACGTGACACCCCTGAAACACTAGCACAAAGTCCCATGTCAGATCTTGAGGCACTAGGTGGAGCCTTGAAATTTTGACATTGTCTCCTCTATTTATATTAACATTCCAAGGCGTTTAACCTGTTTCACTTGATAAACAAAATACATAATATATTGTATATACATACAAAAATAAAATAACAGCAAAAATCAATATACAATTAACCATGTAAGATAGATTAGAGTGTGAAAGGATAAACAATATACAAAATTCTATTGAAACTCCTTACCATAACAAAAGTCATAACGCTCAATACAAAATCCCTAATACTCTTGGACGATCTGACACTATTAGGGGGTATAGCCCTAATACTCACCAGGTAACAGACTCTGGTCGTCTATCTGACCCACCACGCATGCCTCGTCAACTACAAGTTGTAAAACTTAAAAATATAGGAAGAAAATGGTAAGTAACAATAGTTACCCAATAGGAAAGCAAACAATTTCTGCCAATAACCTCTCCTAACATGAACGAATAAACATACTGAATTATTTTAACGTATGCAACATTTTGTAGAAGAAATTACGATTAACTCGTATATATAGCCAACGATGAGCAACTAAACATTTTAAAACTTACATTACATTAATCAGTAGTTCTTACTATAACATTTTCTTTTTATATAAATCTAATTGACCAAATGGGAACATTAAACATGCATTTCATTTTATATATCAAAATAACGCAATAGATATATAATACACAATGATGGAGTAATGTAATTAGAGAGTTGGGATTCACGACTAGATCGTTCCCAGTCGGGACATGATCTTACAATATTTTATTGGCTTTTATTCCTAATTTTGTGGCCAGTCGCTGCACTTACCACACTTGATTGATTATTTATCCGATTCATACGAGCCGTTTGGCTTGATCGTAAGCAGTGGGTCTCTTTTCGATGTATCAGAACGTTCGACTACTATAGATTATTAGTGATCATTGACTAATCATCTTCATCTATGCCTATCAGGCATGCATGTGATTCCCAAATATACAATCATATTCCTATATGAACACCTTTACATTACAAGTTCGCTAGTAAAGATAGAGAGGAATAAACCTGGATTCCAGTTCTGACTTCACTATCATATGCGTCTTATACCACGTATGAGTTTGGTTGTCTTTACTGTACATTCCAAAATAGTATATCTCTCCGGATGATATGATAGACTATCCCTTCAAGTATTTAAAAGTTCTTTAACAGTTCACAAAATAGTTACATGTATATCTATATATATCGTTTTTCTTTAAAAACAAATATGAAATGTTATTTGAAACAAATAAGAAATTAACATTACAGAGTTAAGAGTGGATATCCAGTTTCGTACCATGCAACGGTGGCCATGTAACCTAAAATAAATAAAAGTACAAAAAAGTAAATCAGCACCTCGAACTAACAGAAAATAAATGAACATGCATGTCCCCTCGTGACAACAGAAAGTAAATTAACCTTGGATATCCGTTCATCAACCCATACATAACGTCACAATGTAAAATTTAGACATCACCCTTCAGGTGTGATTATAACATTTTACTATTTCTAACTCTTTTTCTATTTTTTAGATTTTTACAGTTTTCAATCTTTGAAACACAATATTTATTTTTCGATATTCATCAACTCAATATAAGTTCATTGATCATTAAAATATTTTTCAAACTTTGAAATTTATTTTTTATCAATTAAATTGAAAAATTACAAAATTTGGATCAAAATGGGGTTCGAGCAGTACATAGAACCCAACTGGCCGAAATAACCCGTTGAAATGTCTTATCCACTTATAATTTGTTATAAAATAAAACTAAACACATCACATATGAAGATCCGGATGTGAATTTGAAATAACAAAAATAATTTTATATTTTTGAAACATATCATAAATTTTTGTTAAAATCCTAAATGCAATTTTTACAATCTACGGTTACCAATAAAAATTGAGAGTTCTTACAAATCCCTGTGCAAGAAAATTGACACACGTGCACGAAAATCAAGATGATCGGTATGAAAATCGAGGTGGTTCGGATGCCAAGATAATTGATTTTTGAATCTTGCCCAATGGTTTCGAAGATCTTGATGTCGTCGTTCTTTCTCCCTTTTACGGTAGATGATGATTTGGCCTCCAAATAGATGAAATCCGAGGTTTAAAATTCAAAATCTCCGTAGCTTATACAACTGATTTTCAATGAAATGGGAAGAAAGAGAAGAGAAAATTAAAAGAAATTGGGTGGATTTTGTAAAGGTTGATGCTGCGGACATTTTTTCCTTTTACGTCAGAAATCGACGATGACCATTTATGACGAATCTAAGATTGAAAGTTGGAAAAAAATCATTTAAAAAACAAGTATTGGCTGGTTTGTGTGCATTAAAAGAGAAGATGAATATTAATTTTCGTTTTAAATATTATTTATATAAGTTTGGGGACGAAATCGATATTTTACATATTGTTTCGTTTGACTATAACTTGACTGTCTGGACTCCAAAAGTGATTTGTGAATACTCTATTTTATATAATTTTTTATTCTGAATCAAATGGCATGGTCAAATTCTACAAATTTTTTTTCTAACAAAAATTCACTTTTTTTGGTTCAATGAGACCCTAAAATTGATGTTGTTTTTATTTTTGACAATAATTCGACTTTTTGGGCTCCAAAAGTGACGAGTAAATAGTTCATGTTCTATAATTTTTCATTACAAACCCAATGGTGTAATCAAATTTTAAAAATTCTTACTCAAACAAAAATTCATGATTTTAGTTTAATCCGATTCGAAAATCGAGGATTTTGTAACTTTTTTGTTTTGACTCGCATTTGAGATTTATTATAGGCTAAAGTATGTTTTTCAACCATTTTAAATTCAATGATGAGGTCAGATTTCATTAACAATGAGTAGAATAAAATCCTAAAATTTTACCTTAAGTCCCATTTTCAAGATTTTCTCAAACTTCCACTATTTTTTTTCGATATACGAATAAAAAACTTGGGATTGTATAGTCTATGCCTATCAGGCGTGCGTGTGATTCTCAAATATACAATTTCATTCGTGTATGACCACTTTTATAGTACAAGTTCACTGGTACAAATAGAGAGAAATGGACCTAGATTCCAATTGTGACTTTACTCTCATACGCGTCCCATATCATATAAGCTTGGTTGTCCCTACCGTACATCCTAAGATAATACATCACTCTGGATGATATGATGTATTATCCTTTCAAGCATTCACAAGCTCTTTAACAGTTTAGAAATTAACATTACAAAGGTTGAAAATGGATATCTAGTTTTCTATAATGCAACAGTGGCCCAACGACTTAAAATAAATAATAGAACAACAACATAATCCAGCGCCTTGCGCTAATATAATTTAAATACACATGTAACCAATATCATTATTCCGGAATATGCATTTACCAACCTACACATAACACAACAATGTAAAATACAGACATTACCCTTTGAGTGTGATTCTGGTATTTTACCATTTCATCCATTTTTTCATATTTTTCGTCATATTTTCTTTTCATCAACTACAACATCCCTTTCTCAATCTTTCAAAGTCATTTTGATTATTCAATCGAAAAACTACCAAATTTTACTCAAAATAGGGTCCCGATGATCAACGGAACTAAAATGATCAAATTGATAAAAGCTAGTGAAAATTTGTCTAAGTATTGAAATTTTGATTTTTCAAATTTTCTTAAAATTGAAAACGAGTTTTTGAAAATGAAAGTCTTGAACATGAGATTTGACATCATATAAATTTTATAGTTCAGTTCAAAATAAACAATAAAGGATGGAAATACATATACAAGTAAAGGGGAGTTCAAAATAAAAACATAAAATAATTTTTGTCAACATTTTTCAAAACAAGGTAGGACCATGGTCCTTGGATGGTAGGACTTGATAGGACCATGGTCCTTGGACGGTAATACTATCAACAAGTTGCAAACTTCGTGAAATTTTGAATTTTCATCATTTTTTCAGGTTTTTTACTCGTCCTTTGATTCTACTAACTTACTCATGATTCCAATGTTTAAATCTCGATAAAATACATTAAACACGAAGGTTCTAGCATGAATTTGAAATAAATGAAACGACATTTTACAATTTTAAAACATACAAGTTTCGTGAAAATCCTAAATACAAGTTCTCGAAATCTATGGTTACTAATAAGAGTTGAGAGTCCCCTATTTTGTTTGTGGTTGTCGAACGTAATGAGCTACCATGAGAATCGAGTATTATCAGCCTGGAACTCGAGGTTGAGTGTATTTGATTCGTGAAGGCTTTGATGATAGTGTTTTCTTTTCCTTTTACGATGACAAATGAATCTAACTCTAACTCGATGAAGCCCTCAAATGGAATGCATTGAGGCCCACTCGAAGTGATATGAACCTTCTTGAATGATATGAACCCTCTTGAAGATCTCTTAATGATCTCTTCTAGGAACCCTTGAATTCAATGTCTTCAAAATGTGTTAGATTACTTAGGAACAAAAGATGATGATGATTGGATTAGAACCCCAAGGAAACTAAGTCCTTGAAATCCCAATCTTGAGATGTCACAAAGAATGATCACTCCTTTGATAAGTCGAAGATTCATGTACTCGATCAAGAACTCATAATAACTCAAAATAATAATACATGAACATAAAACAAGCTTCTTGAAGAAAGTTCAATTCTCATAAAATGTAAATTGTCAATTGTGTCTCAAATACAACATGAGGTGCCCTTTTATAGATAAATTAGATCAAGATTGGGTCTAATTCGTCCTTAAGAAATAGAAAAATCAAAACTAAGGACAATTAGAATATCAAACTCCCAGTTAACCCTTGCATTCAATTTGTTCTTACAAATCAATCCCTTGCATAAAAAGATAGTTGACCATCCTTGGTGAAGCTTTGACATCTCTATATTTAGTTTTAGAATCTTCTAGAATGGCCTCTTTGTATTGTACTTCCACAAACAAGCCTTGTAATGTCTCTTTCATCGACTTTGTCCTTGCCCTAGTCAATTCCTTACAATGGTTTTTGAGAAGACTTGGGAACATCAACCTGATCTCCATGATTCGTCCTTGAATCACCTACATCAAACAAAAAATAAATTAGCAACAATAAAAATTGCACTAACATTACCATAGTAGTTTGGCAAATCTAGTTTGTAGGCGTTATCATTGATTCGCTCCAAGACTTGAAATGGTCTATCTTTTCTAGGTTGCAATTTTGACTTCCTTTATATAGGGAACCTCTCATTACGCAAGTACACCCAAACCCAATCTCCAGGCTGGAAGACAACTTTCAAATGCCCCTTTTTGGCTTGCTTAGCATATTGCTCATCCCTCCTGTCAATGTTGGCTCGTACTTTGGCATGTAAATCTTTCACAAAATCTATTTGTGTCTTATCATCAAAATTAGCATGCTCATTAGTAGGCAAAGGTAAAATATCCATAGGTGTTAAAGGATTAAAATCATAAATAATTTATAAAGAAGAAAATGAAGTAGTAGAATGAACAGTCCTATTATATGCAAACTCAATATGTGGTAGTAAAAGTTTAATTCCTAATTTATTCTATAAAGTACGCAAAAAATAACTTAGGAATTTAACATCTCTATCACTAACAATTGACTCAGGCAAAACTATGCAATCACATTACTTCCTTAAAGAACAAATCAGCAATATGTGTTGCGTAGTTGGTTTTAAAACAAGCAATAAAAGGGTCCATTTTACTAAACCTATCAACAACAACAAATATACTATTGTAGACACCCCATTTTTGCACTCGCCTGATTAACAACTCGTCAATCCGATTGCAATGATTCCCAATGATGGATGTGTATTCTGTTGCTTTATTTTGTTACCAGATGTGTTTCAGAAATCCGGATGAGGTATCTCGAACTGACAAAACCGTAGAAACCACGCAACGCTAGGAAAATACGATCCCAGAAACATAGAAATCATCATCTTGCAAATCAGAAAGAAGTTTCACGATAAAAATCACTAAAAAATTATCAAATTACCAAAATACCCCTAACCTCAAAACAACCCTAGAGCCTACGTTACGCTTAGAAAAACCCATTCGAACACATAAAATGACAAATCGGAACCAAATAAGTCATTTCACCAATTTTAACAGAATTTGACAAAATTACGAAAATGCCCCTCATAAAGTTCACGATCATTTCACATAAAAATTTTCATAAATGACACAAACCAACATTCTCATTGAATTCCTTACGAAAAACCGATTCTAAAACATCCTAGAATATTAAAAACCGACTTGAAACGTGAAAAGTCCTATCTGGGGGTAAAACGGTAATTTCACAATTTTCATAATTAAAAAATTAGAAATTAATAAATAAAATATTAAATAATGAAAGTGAAATATTGATGAAATTAATTTAAAAATTTGAACCTAAAAAATCGATCAATCGGACTTTCGGGTAAAATTGTTGAGGGTTCGTGGGATATTTCTTTAAGGACCCCTCCATTTGGGGGTCCAAAGAATTAAAGAAATAATGGAAGGGAGTTCTCCAAAAATTAAAAGTAAATCAAGCAAGACTAAGGTCAATGTATTAAAGTCAATCAAGTGAGACTAAAGTCAAAATTAAAGTCAATTAAGCAAGATTGAAGTCAAGATATTAAAAGTCAATCAATTAAGACTAAAGTCAAAACATTAAAAGTCAATCAAATAAAACTAAAAGTCATAATAGAATTCTAATTAAATAATAACTCTATCTAATAGAGTTCTAACTTAAAAACAATTCTACCTAAAATAATTCTAACTTAAAAACAATTCTACCTAAAACAATTTTAATTAAAACACAATTCTACCTAAAACAATTTTAACTAAAACACAACTCTAATTAAAAGAACTCTAATTAAATACTAACTCTATCCAAATCAACCCCTAAAAACATCTATAAATAGAGGTGCTCACACCCTATTTTCGTATCAAATCATAAATCCTAAGAGAAGTAGGTCTAGAAGCTCCCCTAGCCCCCCATAAACCCTAGTTTTGGAGTCCCAACTCCTGACCTAACATCCCTCCTTCAATTTTAGTCTAGAAAACACCTAAAATCCCTCCAAAAACACCCCCAAATCCGCAACAAATTTGAAGAGTTCAGATCCAAAAACAAGGAGATACCTTGATCTAGGAGATCCGAAGTCAAATCCGGAGATAGAACGAAGCAAGGGAGTACAGTACAAGGAGCTCTTTTTGTTAGATCTGAGGGAAAAAAATCCTTGTTATCGGAAAGGTATGTAATTTTTTTATTTTTATCTAGGTTTTTAGCAATGTGATATATTTGGGAAGTTAGTAGAGACCGGCTTTGACCGGGCGGGGTTGGTGCCTAACACCTTCCAACCCCGTAACATGATCCCCGAATTCAGATTTTTTGAGGTAGATTAGTTTTTTTTATCCATGTTAGAGTCAGTTTGGTTCCTAGACCACAATAACTAGGTGGCGACTCCCAAACCTCAAGAGTCAAAAGCGGATCCGCGCACCCCGCGGATCGAGGGCGCTTTCAACTATCCTTGTACAGAAGTACTAGTACTTATTACCTTGCCATCATGTCACTCTTAACCTCATGTTTGCCAGCAATTACACTCAGTGTTTTATTTTCCTCTCCATGGTGCTCACTTTTCTCTCTTTTTTACTCACACCCTTGATTCGCTCTCATTTTGTACTCTCTTGCTATCCCAACCTAATCCTCGTAAGCTTGCAACGGTTTGAGAGGAGCTAATATAACTTTTTGGTTATTCATTACAAAAGAATATCAATTTTTATACCCATCATGCGACACTCTCCTATCAAACTGCCACGGTTGACCAAGCAATATATGACCAGCATGCATCGATACCACATCACAAAGAACCTCATCCTCATAGTTTCCAATTGAAAAAGGAACCTGAACTTGTTTGTTTACCTTTACTTCTCTACATCATTCAATCATTGTAACTTATATGGTTTAGGATGTTTCTTCCACTTTAAATTCAACTTTTCTACCAACAAGGTACTAGCAACATTCGTACAACTCCCACTATCAATAATCAATGTACATATTTTATCCTTCACGTGGCATTTTGTGTGAAAAATATGCTCACGTTACTCCTCATCTCCTTCATCCTTAGGCTGTATATTCAAAGCTCTCCTGGTGACAAGTAAATCACCGTGCACAGGCTCTTCTACTTCAACATTAGAACAATCCTCTAATGGTGGCATCTCGTTGTCACTCGAGCTAGCACTTTCAATTTCTCCATTTGCCAATACAACCATAATCCTTTTGTTTGGGCATTCAGAAGCAATGTGTCCAAACCCTTGGCACCTAAAACACTTAATCTGACGTGACTTAATAAGATGCTTCGTTTCAGGTTTATCCTTAGGAATAGAAATCGAACTCTTCAACCTTGTTTATTTTTTTGGTTTGAAAGGAATTTTGTTGTCCTTTCAATTTGTTCTCCACGGATTATTAGAAGATGATCCAGATCTGAACTTTCTAGACTTGATTTGCTTTTCCACTTTAATGGCTTTGTGCAGTAACTCTTCCATCTCCACATAATGGTGTTACTCAACCACATTAGCAATCTCCTTGTTCAATCCGGTAATGAATGTAGCCATGGTTGCTTCTCTATCTTCTACTATGTTTGTTCGAATCATGGCAATTTCCATTTCTTTATAACAATCCTCGACATTCATAAAACCTTGGACTAGCCCTTGCAATTTTATATACAAATCTCTATAGTAATGGCTGGGTATAAACTTTTTACGCATCACTAACTTCATTTCATCCCATGACCGAATAGACTTCTCACCATTTCTACGCCTATTGATCACCAATTGATCCCACCATATACTGGCATAGTTTGTAAATTCCACGGCGGCTAGTTTTATTTTTTTATCCTCGAAATAATTGACAATAAAAAACGTGCTCAACCTTTCTTTCCCACTCCAAATATAATTCAGGATCATTCTTTCTGTGAAGGTCAGAATCATCATCTTTGTGCTACCCATATTGTTATCTTCTTGAAATCAACTTTCTTATCCCGTCGATAATGTACTCTCTCCGCTTCGGAATGAATATCTTCTTCTCCTTCCAACTCATGTCTTCGATATGGTTTAGATTCATAAGAAGATTCAATAATGTCCAACCTTGAATTCAATAATTTAAATTGGTCATGAACGGCCTTGATGAATAATTCATGTTGGTCTCATGTGGTCTCCTTTTTCCTTACTCATGGTTTGAACCTGTAAACTTAAATAAACGAAAGCAACAAAAGACACAATGATC
This sequence comes from Akebia trifoliata, assembly GCF_017979445.1. Lineage (NCBI taxonomy): Eukaryota > Viridiplantae > Streptophyta > Magnoliopsida > Ranunculales > Lardizabalaceae > Akebia > Akebia trifoliata. Next base: position 14,318,864 of record NC_141390.1, read on the forward strand.
TTGTAAGTCCCAGAAAGTGATGAAAACGATGGAATTTGGGTTCGAAATGGTGTGAAATAGGCTTTGCCTTGTTTAACTTGTAGGAATTGAAAAGAGCTTTGATTTGATATACACTAATAGTTGTTTCGATACCCGGGACAAAAGTTATGGCCGTTTGAAGTTAGTAACTCCAATTTTATCTATTTTCCTCTAACTACGAACAACGAATAACAATCCCTTTTTTTTTGGTCAATGATTGGCTCTTTCTTTCTCTCTATTGTTCTTAACAGAAACTAGAATTCATCAAACCCAAAATTCAGCATTTAAAAAGAAAAAAAATTTAAAAACAAATTCAGAATTTTTTTTTCTGATTTGCTGATTTGCTGATGTAGTATGTCAAAGAAAAGACCAAGTCAAGCAATGAAAATATATGTATATCTGAAATTCATCAAGAAAAATATACATGGTGTGTAAATTTTAGCAAAGTATACATTCGTTTTATATTCTATTGCCCAAAAAAATTCTGATTGCAATGTAATGCCATTACATTAAAGAATGTTGAAGAACAACATCAGATGCTTGTTCTTTGAAGGTTCTTGATCATGTAAAAAAATCAATTTTGATGGATATATATATATATATATATAATTTTATTTTATGGTTCTTTAACAATAACAAGCGGGTTTGATATGGTACAACTCTAGAAAAAACAAGATCTGTATGTGGAAGGTGAGTTGTACGGTGCAGATCTCAAGAAACCAACAATTACAGTCCCCACATGTTTTGTATATATTTGACGAAGGAAAAACGACAATGTTGACGACAGAATTGGTGACAAATTCCATTCAAAAACTACGTAAACTCCAGCAGATGATTTACTATCTAAATTCGATGAACAACACAACACAACAACAAGTTTACAGCTTAAACATAACGAAAATCCAGCAAGTTGTCTTCTCTTTATATTCTTCTTTAATGGCGGAATTACAGTGACATCAATGGTTTGTCCTTGAATTCCAGCATATGATTCGTCTATATTCAATGAACAAACATGAAAGACAACTCTAACGATGAAATTTAACGAAGAAGATACAGCAACTTAAAACATTATCTTTCTTGCTGTTCAGTCTTAATAAAGATTTCAGGTCAGCCACAACGTTCTCAGAAATTCAGAAATGTATTTCTAAAGAGGGCTGTTCATTACGTTCTTTATAAAGATTATTAAATAGAAAAAAATCTTTACACCCCAATGGTATTGGTGTTTAATCTCCAGCAAATGATGTAACATGTAACATTCAAGAATTAAAAGTCACAACTAATTTCTTGTTTTAGAGAAAAAAAAAAAAGAATTCAGCAACTTAGACAGTGGGTTGTTCTTAAATGGTAATCAACTTTAACTCTAACAATGATATTGGTGTTTAATCTCCAGCAGATGATGTAACATGTAACATTCAAGAATTAAAAGTCTGAAGACATTCAGCAATTCGTAATTCAGCACAAAACAAAAACAAAAATAAAAAATAAATAAAAAATCACAAAATCAGAGCCACACTTTCAAAGAAAACGTACAAGCAGAATTACACATTGTAAGAATTGATGGTAGTCAATAGAAACATGTAAGAATAAAAAAAAATAATATAATAATGAAAAAAAAAACAAAAAAATCAGTATTGCTAACAGTATTCAATGGTATTCAAGAAGATCGAATCGTGGGAGATCATGTAATAACGTTCTATAATTCTAATTCAGAAACAATCAGACTTGTAATTTATAACTTATAATTTGTTGTTGAAATGCAAAACGATTGGTAATTTGTGTTTCAAAAATTTCTTGGGTTCTCCTTTAATGGTAGAATCATAGAAACACATTCGCTGAATTTTTCCAGCAAGAAATTATAACGAAAGTTAATGATTGATATGGTTTTTTTTTCCAATTCAAGAACGTAACAAAAATGGTTTTTGAAACAAGAAAAAAAACCTGATTTCCAGCCACCGTTGGCTTTGAGTTGGTCTGAAATTTTGTTCGGGAGCAAGTTATACCCCGTTTGATCTCCAATCCAATTGTTACACTACCCGAATCTTCTTAGAATTTCTTCAAATATGTTCTATTTTCTATCAGTCTTGAGGCTCTGATACCAAATGATATGAACCCTCTTGAAGATCTCTTGATGATCTCTTTTAGGAACCCTTGAATTCGATGTCTTCAAAATGTGTTAGATTACTTAGAAACAAAAGATGATGATGATCAGATTAGAATCCCAAGGAAATTAAGTCCTTAAAATCCCAATCTTGAGACGCCACAAAGGATGATCACTCTTTTGATAAGTTGAAGATTCATACACTTGATTAAGAACTCAATCAAGAACTCATAAATAACTCAAAATAAGAATACATGAACATAAAACAAACTTCCTGAAGAAACTTCAATTCTCATAAAATGTAGATTGTCAATTGTGTCTCAAATAGAACATGAAGTGCCCTTTTATAGAAAAATTAGATCAAGATTGCGACTAATTAGTCATTAGAAAATAGAAAAATCAAAACTAAGGACAATTAGAATATTGAACTTCCAGTTAACCTTTGCATTCAATTTGTTCTTACAAATCAACCCCTTGCATAAAAAGTTGGTTGACCATCTTTGGTGAAGCTTTGACATCTCCATGTTTAGTCTTAAAATCTTCTAGAATGGCCTCTTTGTATTGTACTTCAACAAACAAGCCTTGTAATGCCTCTTTCATCTGCTTTGTCCTTGCCCTAGCCAATTCCTTGAAATGATTTTTGAGAAGACTTGGTAACATCAACCCGATCTCCATTATGAAGTTTGTGGCTGGTTCTTGATGGGAAATAGGAGAAAATAATGGAAATGAAGATCAATGATGGCGAGGTTCTAGAGCTTGTCATCGTCGATACCTTTTCTTCTTTCGTCGAGGCTCAACGATCTCTCGTTTGTGACATATTCTAAAAAAGAACAAAGTGGAAACCATTGACAATACTATTGGGATTTGGTTCTTTGGAGAAGGACATAATGAAATAGAGGAATGGGTTTATTTTTTTAAAAGAACTAGAGGGGCATTTTTGTATTTTTCTTTATTTCTATTTTTGGAGGTAACTTGACTATTTGGACTTGAAAAATGACTGTAGATACGTGACTTTCGTCGTTAGGACGGCCACGTCTACGATAAATTGGAGTCGCCACCATTCAAGTTGTAAGTGGGTGTGAATGGTTACCCGATGTATATTTTCCAAAAAGTGACATTTTGGCATTAGTAACTAGCAATGGATAGGGGACTAATTGTACCTAGAGATTGAGGTAAACGGCTCGATTGGAGAAAAGGGAAGGTGTCAGGCACCCTTTTCTCCCTGCCAAGTGGCGGTAACCTCTACGTAACCCGATCATTTTGATTTAAAATAAATAATAAAAAAGTGCCACGTGGGTGTATTTGTACCCTAGATGGGATTCATTTTTGATTTGATCATAGGGTCATTTCATTGATGGAAATGACCCTTATGAACCTTTAGCCTTAAGGTCCACTCATCTAGAAAAAATAAAAATAAAAAAGTAGAAAGGGGGTATTAGAAAAGGGATAATGAGAGGATAGAGAGAGAGGGGGTGCTTTGAATCCACCTTGAAGTTCCAAGTTCAACCTTGTTTCTTTACTTCTTCTTATTCTTCTAGGCTTCTTAGATCCTTAGTGAAGTATGAAAGTGAAGTTGTCCCCTTTTAGAAAGTGGTATGAGAGAATAGTATAGAAGAGATGAGTAGAGAAAATATTTTGATTTTTTGTGTAAGACTTGGTGAAACTTGGTAACCATTTTTGGAAAGAGGGGAGGGGTATTTATAGGAGTTGGGAGGAGGTTTTGAGGGTATAATGGGGTTAAAGGTTGAGAGAATAGAAAATGACATGGGTTTCAGAAGTGAAGGGTATGAAATTTGGAGTGTAAGTGAGGGTAGTTGTGTAAATGAGGGAAATGGGTTGTATTTCAACCTAAATGGTTTGGATCCTACCAAAATCTATTTGGGTAGAGTATTTGGTGGGATGAGATGAGTGATGGTTGATGAGGGAGTGGGGGTGTAAGAGGGTTGTTTGGAGAATGAGTGTTAGGTATGTTTTAGAGGTGAGGTGTTTAGATTTAGGAGAATGGGTTGTGTAAGAAGTGGGTAGATTGGTTTTTTGGAGGAGAAAGGGGATGATGCCATGCGGCATATGTGAGGAAAGAGTGTGATGATGAGATTGATTAATTGGTTGATGGTGGTTGTTTGATTCGAGAGAGAAGTATGGGTTAGTTAGTTGATGATGAGAGAAGTATGGGTCGAGGTGATTTTATTGGAGTGTTTTAAGGAAAATGATGGGTTGTGATGTGGGTTGTGATGTGGATGGTTGTTGATGTTAGAGAAGGATGATAGATTATGGTGTGTTGGGTATGGGTTGTGATGTGGTTGGTTGGAGAATGAGGATAGGTTAGGTTAGGGTAGGGTATGGGTTGAGATGATTTTGGAGGAAAGGTGATGTGTTTGGTTGATTTTTTAGAGAATGGTGATGAGGGTAGGTGATTAGATGAGGGAGGTGAAAGGTGATGATGACATGTGTCATTTTTTGATGTAGAGAGGGTGATTGGTTGATGTGGGTAGTAGTTGAGGGGTAAGGGTTGTGAGTTGGATAATTGGATATGGATAGGGTGATGTCTTATGGGCTTTTGGTGTTGGGCTTTGGGGTTGTAGGTTATTTTGGATTGGGTAAAGCTTGTTTTGGGTTGAATTTTGAGGGTGAGTAGGTTTTAGGATTTAGGTGACATAGGGTTAATTTTAGGTTAGGGTGTAAGGTGAAAAATTAATTTAGGAGAGGGTTAATGGTTTATGGGCCTTGAATGGGTTTAAGGTGTTTGCGGGTTTGGAGGTGGAGCGTTGTGAGGTAGATGATGGGTAAGTATCCCAAGTCTCACTATTTTTTTGGGATATTTGTAATTTATTGATTTGATCAAAAGTGCCACGTGTTGGCAAATTGGGCCCGTTGGAGAATTTTATTGATTTTTTGAATGCAAGCGTGGAGCGGTGAAGGTTGGGATAACGTGGGATGAGTCCGGTCCCTTTGATGGGTCCCTTAGATCATTGGCGGGTCTTAGGGGCATCGATTTAATCAAAACCGATATTTTTTTGATGTTTTGGGCCTTAGAGGCCCGTTGGCCTATTTTGTCGAAAAATCGATATTTCGAGCATATCGAACTTTTTGGTGGACCTACTAACTCATTGAGAGGTGTTAGAGGCCTTGATTCTGGAGAAAATGCCGTACTTTGAGGGTTTGGGCCATCGAGGCCCATTGGGCATATTTATTGAAAAATTACTATTTTTGGGTCCTTTCGAGTGAGGGCCCGTTCAAATTGGGGTGTCTACAGCTGCCCTTCTTTGCAGGAATTGCGTGTAAAGAACTACAAAGAATAGACTAAACCCCTATTTGTACGGGCCAGACAACATTGTGTAAAACATGACTTTGAATTACCGGTTAAATTGATGAATCTTTGTAGAAAATGGTTACTCAAGCACGGGGTCTGACAGAGTTACCTTATTGGTTCCTTGGTCTCGATGGCGCGGAGCTTGTGTGAGACCTTGGATTCGATGAAGATTTGGTGATTTTTGAAGTTTGGGTATTTCTCCGTCGTGTTTTAACAAATCGAAATTGAGTGCGACTCGAAAGGATTTTTAAAATTTTTTTGACTTTTTTGACTTTTTGATTTTTTGATTTTTTTGTTTGTTATTTGATTTTTGAATTGATTCCTTATTTTTCTCCTTTTTTATTGTTGACTGATCCGTGCTCAAAGCACGGATGGCCTTTGGTTTGATTTCATCCGTGTTTAAAACACGGATAGCATTGCTTTTATCTCATCCGTGCTTGGGACACGGTTCCAACCAAATTTTCTTCATCCGTGTTTGTGATACGGATAGGCTAAACTTCATTTTGCCCGTACTGGTAGCACGGACTAGTATAAATTTTAAACGGTTAAAGCCTGCGTGCCCTTTCATTTTCGGTTTCTTCTTCGTTTCCTTCGATTTTTCTTTCTTTCTGACGAATTTTGACGATCCTCCTCCTTGCCCCTTCGTTCTCTCACTGATTTCATTGATTTAGACCCTTCGTGGTCGTTAGGATTACTCAGAGCGCGTGTGCGGCCTTTGGGTGCTTGTTAGAGCAATTTAAAGCTTTGGAAGGCATCTTGGCGTGGGTAGATTACAGTTTTACGCGTTTGAGGTAAGTTTGCCTTCATTTTATTCTTCTTTTTCTTGCTCCTGCTTGCCTATGATGACGGACATATCGAATATGCCTTAGACCTAAACACCTCTTTTTGTCGCTTTGATATTTTCGTTTGGCTTTATTTTCTTTGTGATGCTTTTGTAATTTCATGATCATCTATTATGAGCGTACTTACTTTTTTGAAACGTTATTATGCTTTGAAATTATGTCTTGCTTGCTCCGTTTCGATTGGTGTTGCATTGCTTAATTGGTATTGAGTGCATGGACTGTTGGTGGTGATCGTGACGTGTTGATTAAATGGTTTGTGGGGTTTTGGAAGAACGGTTGGGGTGAAGTGGGGCTGACTTACGAATTGTCGGTGTTTGGATTGCTTTTGAGATCGGTTCGGGGTTTTGATGACGGTGGGTGGGTGATTGGTGTTTTTTAAGAGTCGAGTGATTGGGTTGGGTTGGATAAATGGATTTTCTGGTTTGGGTTCATATGATGGGATGTCAGGAGGTTTGAATGAGGTTTCGATGGTAGGTTGGATGGGTTGGTGATGAGTGATGAACTGGGTTGTCGAAAAGAAACTGCATGGATTGGAATTGGATTACTTAGGGATTGTTGGGCATGTCTAGGGACTGTTGAGAGGTGGGCTTAGGTTTAGGTTGTTAAGAAATTATTTGGGTTTGGACTGGTTATGGATTGTTTAGAGTGGGTGTTTGGGATGGTTTTAGGGACTAGGTTAGGCATGGAATGGGTAATCATTCGGGATTTGTTCTAGGGCAAAGGTTAGAGGTGGGCAGGGGCTGTTTTGGGACTGGCTTGGGTAATAGGGCTGTCCAGTGGGGCTAGTTTTAGCGAAGATTAAAGAGGGTTTGGGGTGAGGATGTGGACTGTTAACGGGATCGAGATGGTAGTTTAAGCGAATCGATTCTTCCTTTATTTTCTTTCACCCATCTTAGCATGTTTTTGATTTAGAACGATTTGTTTTTCATGCTTGTTGTACTTCTTTTTGCTCGTCTTTGCTTGACCATTATGACTGGTATCGAACGGCTATACTTGGCACCTTACCACATTGTAATGCTTGGTTGGCTAGGCCCGGACATAGGCTTGATTAAATAGGAGGGAGTTCGCATCGGTTTGAACTAGGTCTTGTTAGGTTTGACTAAGTCTGACTTGGGTGGACTTGGCTAGTTGAGTTGACTTGGGTTGATCGGGCTAGATGAGTTGATTGAGTTGACTAAGTTGACTGGGATAGACTGAATTGGCTGGGGGTTGACTGAGTTTGCTGGGTTAACCTAGGTTTATTGAGTTAGGTTGACTGAGTAACTCGGGCTGAGTTGGCTTTGATTGAGTTGACTGTGGTGGACAGAGTTTGATCGGGTTTGACTGAGTTATTGGATTTTTGACTTAGAAGTGATAGGTTTGATTGAGTTTGACCGGATTTGACTGGTAATTAGATTTTTGACTCAAAGGGGATAGGTTTGATTGAGTTGACTGGGTTTGATTGAGTCCACTAGGTTAAGTTAGGTTTACTGAGTTGAGTTGGGTTGACTAGGTAACTTGGGTTACCTCGAGATAGGAAAATATGACGTTTTTCTTCATTGACTCAGTAACCTATTACCTTGTAGATGGGTAGAGAGAGGCGGACTCTAGTGGCGAGGCATTCTTCGGACGAGGAGGATGAGGTGAGGCCCCGGACTCGGACCCGCTTTGCTTTGGGGTCCGGTGTGGCCACAGAGTATGGTTGGCCGAGACAGCCTTCACGTAGGCCTGATTCAGTGTCGGTAGCTGGTTCTTCGTCTGGGAGTAGGGTAAGTGAGGCCAACACTTCTCAGAGCAGTCCTGTTGAGGATCTTCCTAGTGATAGCGGAGGGAGAGGAAGACGTGGTAGCCGAGGCCGGGCAGACAGGGCCGTAGGTGCCAGCTGAGTAGGTCATAAGGTTCCCAAGGTGGAGATCCCTGCGGAGGAGAGCGAGAGGGTTCCAGATACCTCTCTTCTCCGTGGCCTGGGGAGGTACGTATCGATGCTCGTGCTATTGGACATCCCTACCCCTTATCCCTCTGCTAGCTTCAGAGGTAGATGGAGTGCATTTTTGTCGACTGCTGCATTATTCTCGGATGACATCCGAACGCAGTTCGCCACTGTGGGCTTTAGTGCCTTCTTGCAGATACCGGTACTGAAAGCAGATTGCCTTTTGTTTTTGGCTATGGTGGAGAGATGGTTCCCAGCGACTCACTCTTTTCATATGCCAGAGGTGGAGATAGGCATCAGGCCTTCAGATTTTGTTGCTATTACTGGCATTGCGATGGATGGAGAGCCTCTACCTTTGACTATGCTATTTGTCCAGGAGGTAGGCAAGCTGTTGGGCCTTACCAGAGTCCCACTCCATGGTGGGGAAACAGGGGCGTATCAGCACCGAGGTTTTGATGGGGCTTCTGCTGATAGAGGGAGAGGATGGGGTCCCTCACACTTATAGAGAGAGATCAGCCCGATTTGGAGACAGATATTTTGACATCATCTTTCGCATTTGTTTCCTTTTCCTTATCGGTAGCTGCTTCTTTTTGGAGGACGATTCATCAGTTTCTACCACCTTCCTTTCAGTCATGCATGACATCGACCGTATCGGTGACTTTGACTAGGGGAGTTTGATTTATGGGACCATTCTCGCTGGACTGGACCTAGTAGTTGAGGGCATCACTACGCCTCGTGGAGCTGGGATCTCCACTCGATTTTTCTTGCAATTGGTTGAGGCAAAAATAGATCTTCATTTCATTTTTTCTCAGCTTATTTCTTGGTGTCTTGCCCATTATCTGACACTTTCCTCCTTTATTCAGATTTTTGTTCATGTATATTTCCCCTTCTATTTGCCCACTCGCTGCGACCCTGATGATGGCTATCCATTGGGTGCCTTTTGGGCCACCAGAGATGCTAGGGCTATCCGGAACAGCCCTAGGAATGCTTGGGCCCACATTGATAGATGTCATCTCCGAGACATGAGTATTCAAACTTTTTTCGTTTTGTTTTACTCTAACACTGCCTGTATCTGTTGTCTGACTATCTCTTTTGTAGATATTTTTTGTTACTTTGCGAGATCTTCCTCGCACCGTTAGCGGGAGGTAGGAGGTACAGAACACCTATAGGCGTAACACCAGACAACAGCGCTAACCCTACTTCATCGACGAGCAGAGATACACATTACATCTAGGGGAGCGTCTATTTTTTCAGCACGACGGGAGCCTTCGCGTTCCTGTCACTCCACCTGAGCCTATCTTGGGTGCGATAACGGTGGATGAGTATCTTGCCCAAGCGAGGGGCGTAGATGCTGCTGGGCTGGTAAGAGGGGGTGACTATCAGGCATGGTTCCGAGAGGCCTCTATTGGGTGCATCATGCCTGCTTTCACCGCCCAGGTCGGGATCACCGAGATCGGAGGGGTCCTTCTTCATGAGCATGCTGTCACGGTACACATCCTATCACTATCTCTCTTCCTTATAATTTTCTGCGTTCCATTATATCCTTATCTCATTTGATCGATATTTTTGTTCTCAGGCCGATGATCTTCGTCATCTTCGAGAGGACTACGACATTAAAGAGGCTCAGGCAGCGAGGGCAGTGGAGATGGATAATAGGTGGAGAGCCTCTAGGGTTGAGGTGGAGGAACAGGCTGCTCGGCTTGAGGAGCAGGCGGCTCACATAGAGGCGCAGGAAGCCCGGATCCAGGAGCTGGAGCTTGAGATGGCTATGCGTGAGTCTCGTTTGTAGGCTTAGATGGTACGTTGTTTCTATTTCATTTATTTTCTGTTTCGTAGGTCATAGCTTATGGTATTAAATTTTGACTGATTCCCTCATATGATCTTTTTAGGACTACTATCGACGCCGAGACGGAGCGAGCACCTCTGCACGGCCTCCGACACCTCCTAGGGTAAGTATATGCATTTCAGTTGCCTATATCACTGCCTATATTTTAATCTATTTTGTTTTATTTTCAGGCCTCCTCCTCCATTAGACCTGCTGTCCCCGGCGCTGATCTGGCAGGTACTACGGAGCAAGATGCTGCCCTAAACACAAAGCTATTCTTCACAAATTCGGAGGGACAACTGCGGATGAACGGTCTACTTTCTTCCAGGGTGTCTGGCTCAGGTGCAATGGCCCAATCTTCCTCTGGAGCGATCCCAGAGACTCAGAGTGCCAGGGATGATGCTCCCCCTTCGATCTGATTATTGATGTACGTTGTAAAAACACAGACGTTTTATGTTAGTTTTTTGCACATTGTATGTAAACATTTCAAACTTTTACATGTGTAGATTTATGTTCATTATTCCTTGCATTTGTTGTTCCATCATGATTACATGTGCAATAGATTCGAACTTCTTGGGTGTGTATCATTCATCGGGGCTTTTGAGCCATTTTGAGTATTAGTGAGCTTACGGGTGGTTAAAGGGTGCGATTAGGGTCTCAAGGACCCTTCAAGTGTGCTCTTTGAGTGGTGTGAGTCATTTGGGAACCACGGTGAATGAGGTGGCCCTTAGAGATCTATTTTGGCCTAATATGATTTTGGCGAGTTCCTACGTGCCCGATACGTATTTTGAGAGTTTTGAACGCCTTTATCAAGCACGTAGGAACTTTTATCATCTTTTTTGTGATTTTAAGATATTGAGCCCTGAGATAACCGTTAGGTATTCCGGAATCATCAAAATTTCAAATCGCCCAGGCCCTAAGGCTTAAAATGTTCTGGTCCGTGTTACCAACACGGATGGGTTTCTCTAACTTTCATTCGTGCCAGGAGCACGGATAGGTTATTTCCTCTTTTATCTGTGCTTTAAGCACGGATGAGTTACATGTTCGTTTCATCCGTGCTTCCAACACGAATAAGCTAAACTTTATTCTATCCGTGTTTTGGGCACGGATCAGTTGACATTTTTCCTTATTCGTGTTGCAAACACGGACAAGTACTATTTACTCCTTAATTTAAACCTGTTTCAACTTCATTTTTTCCCTAACATTTTACTTTCCATGATTTTTTCACTTTCGGCCGATTTTTTCACTTTCCTTCTCCTTCAAAGTTTCTTCTCAAGCTCTATGGAGGTGCTCTTTACTCTTCCCAACTTGAAAAGGTATGGCATTGTTGATTCTTTCTTGAGTAGTTGGATAGATAGCATGGATAATGATGATAGAGCTTGATGGTGCTTGAACAAGTTGGGGTTCACTCTCTCTTTGTCCAAGGTTCCATTGCAATGGGGTTTGATCGAGGCAATGTTGGGGTATTGGATTCCCGAGCTTAATCTCTTTCTGTTCAGGGTGCACGAAATGACTCCCACTATTGAGGAGTTTGAACTTTTGTTGGGGCTTGAAATATCAGGCCCCGTTGTGATTCCACCATTGTGTGATAGATTTCGAAGTGAGGCTTCCGACTTCTTGGGGATAAGTCGCAAATTTTTGAAGATTCCAGATGGTGGATCGGTTTTGAAGACAATATCCAAGTCCTTCTTGATTGAACCCCTCACGGATCTCTCGAAGCCATTGATTCATTTTAATGCTCTTACTTTGATGGTAGTGAGTCAACTTCTTTTTCCGTGTGGTGGTGACATCATGGACCTTTCTCTCATTCACGTGATTCAGCAAGTCCGGAGGGACGCCGGCTGACACTAATGCTTTTGAGCGAGATGTTCCAATCTCTCACGGCTTATGCTTCTGGTCGTGATCGAATTTTTTGGGGATGTGCCCCACTCCTGCAGGTAAATTCTGAACTTAGCTTTGTTTTTAAATTTAAATTTGAACTTGCTAGTTCCCAAAGTTTTAGAATGCTCCAGTTATTGTAGCTCTGGTTTATGGATCATCTGGCTTCTATTGAAGTTGTTAGTCGTTCCTTTTGCGTTAATGCCAATCTCATACTAATTATGTCGAGACGAGTTGCTCCCTTTACCTTGGGTGGCAAAGAAGAATGATATTCGTTTATTGGTAACCTTGATGATGAAGAAGTGAGATAGGTTCGTGCTTTTCAACTTCGAGGGTCTCCGGTGATAGCATTTGATGGTGTCCATTTTCTTGTTTTGATTGATTTTGATAAGGCAACTCATTATGTACCACTTCGGGTTCTTCGTCAATTTGGCTATGACCAGGGTGTGCTTGATCCTGAGAATTCCAGTGAGTTGGTCGGTCCTTTGTCGACTGCCCTTTTGAGTCGACTTGTGAAAGAATGGGGTCAAATTGAGGTTCTGAGTCGGCCCATCTTTGTCGTGCACCTGTTCCCGGCATACCTTCATTGGATTCGAGAGCTCGTATCTGGGAGACTATCAATGTTGATAGTTCCCCGAATACGCCCTGGTGCTTCGTCCTTCTTTGATTACTGAGATTGAGTTGAGGAGTCTCAGACTGATCATCGTCGCATTCAGGCCATCTGGCTTAAATCCGAGAAGAAGATGCAGAGAGAGATTGCTTGACTAACATCCGCTCTTGAATAGTCTGGATCTAGTGATAGTGGTGAAGTGGTTAGGCTTCGAGCTGAAGTCGCTGAGTTGAGGGATCGGCTTGCCCAATATCCTCATTTTGATAACTTTGCAGCATATTTGGTGAGTTGCGATGCTTCCGACGCCGAAAATGTGATGATGAGCCAGACTGCCTGGATTCGTGGCTTGGAAGAACGCCTTGACTCCTTTCTCATTTCTCACCATGATGTTTGATTGATCTCATTGTACTCCCTTTCTTTTGTATTTTCTTTTCATTAACTGAATGTATGTAAACGTTGAAAGATTAATACAAAGAAAATAGGTTTTGTACTCACTTGGCCTCAGGTATATCTATTGTTCCTGAAAACACGAAGTTTGAATAAGTCCTGAATTTTTCATCATCGACCAAAATAGTAATTTTTGAAATGTAATTTTGTGAAATGACTTTATCAAATGAGTATGATAAATTCAGAGTTTGTAAAATCTTTGGTTATGATGATTTTAGTACTTTTGCCAAACACAGGGGATACAAGCGTCAATTATATTTTGGTTCCTTTAGAGTCATCCCCATTGCCTTGGTATTTGGAAGATTGTTATTTGTTTGGATCCTGGGATTTTGGATTGATTTCGCCATTCACAGTTTATACTCTTGCGGGCCAGGAGTTGTTTGTTTTTAACCCTTATTGCCCCTGGTGCCAATTACGGTTTTCACCAGACCCAGTTTCCACATTTTTACTCATCGACGTCCCTTTTGAGATTTTCATCTTGCCGGTGGCTTTGATTTTGTCATAGTCTGATTCTTTTACTCATAGTACCCTTTTGGGTTTTCACTATGCCCTTTCAGACTATGCTTGTATTTTTGAATTTTTACATTTCAGTTTTGTTCGGAGTCTCTGTGTCTCTGTGGCTTGGTGACTCAAGTTGAGCTGCGAGATCGGCGACTCTACTCTTGTAATGGCATTCTTTCTTGATTAATTGATTTGGATTCCCCTATCGAGTTTGCTAATGACTATTCGTGGTTCGGCAACTCAAGTTGCGCCGTGAGATCGGCTACTCTACACTTCGAGTACTCTTTTTTTTCGAATATCCGACCTCGATTTCCCTCTCGAGTCTTTCAATGACTAATAAGACTTTGGAGGTCCGGACCAAGTCGCAAGATCATTGATGCTGCCATTGTCATTGTGTTGTCCTGGAACGTTCCCAAATCAAAAAAAACTTTTGTTGGGACGAAACGTTGGCTTTGGCTTGTGGTAGTGAAAGGTTACAAAAAGGTTAAGGTCTGAATGTATTTAGAGTGGTTTAGACATGGGGCTTATCATTTTTGTTTCAAAAAGGTGATCTGTGTCTCCTCCCAGCTTCTCTCGAACTTGTTTAGGTTGGAGATTTGGGTCGAGCTCAGATCAAGTGTCCAAATTTTTGACTTTTTTGATTTTTTTATACTTTTAGCCGTTCACAGTTTAACCTCATGCGGGCCAAGAGTATTTGATACTTCTGATTTTCTCATTGATTTTCTTTTCTTTTGTCGCTTTTTTCTTTTCTTTTATTTGTTTTTATTTTATTTTATTTGTTTTTTTTTTATTTTTGTTTTTATTTTTGTTTTTTGTTTTTTGTTTTTTTGTAATTATTAACTTACCCCGGTCTTAGGTTATGAAATGAAAGTGATGACTCAAAAGGGCTGACTAGGGTTGGATAATTTGTTTGGGATAGCAAAAATGGCCTTTCGTCATCTCAGGGTCAGATCTTAGGCGTAATATTTCTTGACAGTGTCAGCATTGATCGGTTGCGGGAAGATTTGTCCATGCATCTCCGTAAGGATCAGAGCTCTTCCTTTCATCACCTTTTTCACGATAAATGATCCCTCATAATTCGGTCAAAACTTTCCTCTAGCGTTTTCTTGGATTGGTAGAATTTTCTTCAAAACAAGGTTTCCCAGCGAGAAATCTCTAGGCTTGACTTTCTTATTGTGAACGCGAGCTATTCGTCGTTGGTAGATCTGTTCGTGGCAGATGGCTGCGAGTCATTTCTCTTCAATTAGATTCAGTTGATCAAATCGAGTTTGAATCCATTCAGTTTCATCTAACTCTGCTTCTTTTAAAATCCGGAGGGAGGGAATCTCAACCTCTACGGGTAGGACTGCTTCCATTCCGTAGACCAACAAATACAGAGTTGCCCCAGTCCAAGTTCTGAACGAGGTTCGATAGGCGTGAAGCGTGAAAGGCAACATGTCATGCCAGTCTTTGTACGTTACTGTAAACACCCCATTTTTGCACTCGCCTGATTAATCAACTCGTCAACCCGATTGCAACGGTTCCCAATGATGGATGTTTATTCCAATGCTTTATTTTGTTACCAGATATGTTTCAGAAATCTGGATGAGGTATCTCGAACTGACAAAACCTTAAAAACCACACTACGCTAGGAAAATACAACCCTAGAAACGTAGAAATCATCATATTGCAGACCAAAAAGAAGCTTCACGATAAAAATCATTAAAAATGATCAAATTACCAAAATACCCCTAACATCAATATAATCCTAGAGCCTACATTACTCTTAGGAGAACCCATTCAAACACATAAAACAATAAATTGAAATCAAATAAATCATTTCGCCAATTTTCACAGAATTCGATAAAATTACGAAAATGCCCCTCATCAAGTTCACGACCATTTCATACAAAAAAACTTCATAAATGATAAAAACCAACACTCCCATTGAATTCCTTACGAAAAACTGATTTCAAAACATCCTGGAACATTGAAAAATGACTTAAAACGTAAAAAATCATCTCCGAGGGCAAAATGGTAATTTTAAAATTTTAATAATTAAAATTTTTGAAATTAATAAATAAATCATTAAATAATGTAAAGTGAAACATTAATAAAATTAATTTTAAAATTTGAACCAAAAAATCGATCAATCAGGCTTTCATGCAAAATTGTTGATGGTTTGCAAGATATTTCTTTAAGGACCCCTCCATTTGGGGGTCCAAAGAATTAAATATATAATAAGGGGGGTTCTCCAAAAATTTAAAGTCAATCAAGCAAGACTAAAGTCAAGATATTAAAGTCAATCAAATAAGACTAAAGTCAAAACCCTAAATCAAAACCCTAATCTAAACTAATCAAGTCAATCTCATAAGACTAAAGTCAAAACCCTAAGTCAAAACCCTAATCTAAACTAATCAAGTCAATCTCTTAAGACTAAAAGTCAAAACCCTAAATTAAAATCCTAAAGAGTAAGTCAATCTCATGAGACCAAAATCTAAACCCTAATTGAAACCCTAAAAAGAAACCTAATCAAATCCTAATTCTTCTAAAAAACTTTATAAATAGGAGCCTCCACGCCCTATTTTCGTATCAAAGAAAAAATTTTAGAAAAAGTTGGTGAAGAAGCCTCCACAACACCGTCAAAACCCTAATTTTGAAGTCCCAACTCTTTACCTAACACCCCTACTTCGATTTCAAACGGAAAAATACCTAGGAACCTCTAAAAAACACCCCAAAAATCCATAACAAATTCGAAGCACCCAGATTCAAGAAGGAGATACCTTACCTCAGAGATCAGAAATCAGATCCGGAGACAGAACGAAGTAAGGAGTACGGTACAATGAGCAATTTTCACCAGATCTGAGGGAATAACACTTTTGCAGATCGAAGGTAAGATTTTTTCATTATTTTTTAATCTAGTTTTGTCATTAGTAATGCAGTTTTATTTGGGATAAGTAGAGATCGGCATTGGCTGGGCGGGGTTGGTGCCTAACACCTTCCAACCCCGTAGCATGATCTTCGAATTCAGATTTTCTGTAGTAGATTAGTTTATTATCTATTTTAGAGTCAATTTGGTTCCTAGACCATAATAACTAGGTGGCGACTCCCAAACTTCAAGGGTCAAAAGCGGATCCGCACACCCCGCGGATCGATGGCACTTTCAGTGGCGACTCCACTGGGGACTATTGAGGATTAGACTTGAAAAACCCCAAGTATGGGAGCATTGCCAGGATGACCTAGTTTTTTTATATTTAGTTTGACTTATTTTATTTATTTATTAATTAATTTATTTATTTTTGTAGCTATATTGTGGATGATTTTTGGTATTGTATTTTTGTTCACTTAAGGGTTACTTTTTGATGACCCCTAAATAATGAGATATTCAAATTGACATATGAAAATGATGGAATGATGAAGGTTGGGACAACAATGTTAAAATATTTTGTAAAAATATTTGAGTGAGAATTAAGTCTAAGCACCTTTAATAAAATGTAGATCTCATCGAGTAGATTAATTTAGAACCTGAATTCACTCGATTTCGCTATCGGGAGCCTAAGATATCATCGATGCAAGTTCAATATGTAAATCTGGAATTATTACTGAATGAAGATTGGGACAACAACGTTAAAAGGTTTTTATAGAACGTTTTAATAAGAATTATGTATGGGCACTTGTTAATAAAACGTAGATCTTATCGAATAGATTAATTTAGAATTTGAATTCACTCAATTTCGTTATCGAGAGCCTTAGATATCATCGATGCAAGTTCAATCTGTAAATCTGGAAATTTTGCTGAATGAAGATTGGAACAATAATGTTAAAACATTTTTATAGAATATTCTAATAAGAATTAAGTCTGGGAACCTATTAATAAAATGTAGATCTCATCGAGTAGATTAATTTAGAATTTGAATTCTCTCGATTTCGTTATCAGGAGCCTTGGATATCATCGATGCAAGTTTAATATGTAAATCTAGAATTTCTGCTGAATGAAGATTGGGACAGCATTGTTAAAACGTTTTTACAGAATATTCTATTCAGAATTATGTCTGGGCACCTATTAATAAAATGTATTTTCCATCGAGTAGATGAATTTAGAATCTGAATTCACTCGATTTCGTTATCGGGAGCTTTAGATATCATCGATGCAAATTCAGATTGTATTTTTCTAATTCACAGAAAATCCAAATTTATCTAGTGTTAACACAGTTAATGTTCCTGAGAGCAAGCTCATTTGGCACTAGGATCTTTCTCTTTGATTTTCTTTTGGGTTGTATTTCTAATTTGTTTTTATAATTAAAAAAAAAGGGTTCATCGTTCCTCATCTCAACAATTATCATTCTATCATCAATGTAACATCTATTGGAATCTCGATTTATTTTGGATCACCCAAAAGTGATCATTGATTGGACCTTAAAAATTATCAAATTGCCATGATCATTAATTGATTTGCCATGATTTTGATTCATATATATTTTGATGTGCATGCTTTAATCTTGATTTTAATGCTTTGAATATTTATGTTGTATGATCACATTTTCTAATATCCATATTTTAATGGTTTGATCTGGCTTATGGGCCCACTTGTTTGAAAAAGTCCCGGGCACATCCCACCCTGCTTTGCACACACCACATGCATGTTTACTATTTTGCATACTTACACGTCATATATAGCTAACGTGGCACTAGTATGTGGTCTGGTCTCTTCGAAGATGCGATGTCATTCATGAAAACCACAACTCTAGTCACGTACCTTAGGGTATATCAAATTGGGGCATCAGTACCGTCTGATCAAGTGATTCTGAGAGATATATTGATGCACCCAGACTGGAGCGACCTGAGCCTTTGACCTATTGTGAGCTACACAATCACATTTCCCGATTGCCAACGTAGTACTAGTATGTGGTCGGTTTCCTCGTGGGATGCCAAACTATTTATGAAAGCTTCAACTCTTGACTCGTACCCATATGTATGTAAAAGATAATCTAAGTATATCAATTGCACTTCTTGGTCAAAACCAGTGCCTAAGCGAGATCTTGCCCCGCTGTACCCTACCGTACGAGGGGGATAGACTACGTCTATTCTAGACGAGAGGTATTTAAGTGGGCCCTTGCTCAGCATTGTGCGCCACCTCTGAACTGGAGATCAAACTGACTGTTTTTGACTTCAGAGAAGTGAGTTGAGATTTTAGATTATCACCTATACGGTATATCAAACCAAGTCACTACGTATCAAAAGATATATAGGTCTGCTTGGGCAAGGGTAGCCAGATAAAAATGCATTGCACGTAGTAAGCTTAGAGTCTAGAAACCTTCCTTGTAGGTCATGACTCGAACTTATCGTGGGTGTTCCCGGGTTGTTTATTGAATTGGAACCTTGTGAATGATGAATGTATGTGAATGATGAGAACAGAACGCATGTGAATGATAAGATCAATGTATGCGAATGATAAGATCAGAATGCATATGAATGATGGGATGAATGTATATGAGATCAGGAATGTGCGTGTTTGTCTTCAAGAATAAATTTTTTGTGGTTTAATCTGATTTGAAATTATAGTATCACTGGGTACACCAACCCAATAAAAAAAATCCATTTTAAACTCGACCCAGTCCATTTGGATCCAACAATCATTATGGGCCGGGCCATTTAAATCGAAATAGATATCAAATTTTCAAAAAGGAAAAATGATTTACAAAGGGAAAGTATTTTCCAGAAAAGGTGTTTTTCAAAAGAAGTGTTCTTTAAAAAAATGTTTTCCAAAAAAAGTGTTGTTCTCTAAAAAAAAAAAAATTTCTAAGAAAAAGTGTTTTTCAGAAAATATTTTCCATAAGAATAAGATTTTCCAAGAGAAAATGCTTTTCAAATAAAAAACTATTTTTTAGATAAAAAATATTTTTCAGAAGAAAAAGTTTTTCAAAAGAAAAGAAAATGAAGGAAAAATGATTTACAAAAAATATATTTTTGCATGAAAAATTTTTAAAATATGTTTTTTACCAAAAATCTATTTTTTGCATGGACCTTATAAAATTATCAAAATATGTTTTTCTAAAAAGAAAATGATTGTAAAAAATAATCAGAATTGTGAAAATTATTATTCAATAAAAATATTATTTTCAAGAGTAATAAAATTATTTTCCTTCTAAATAATCATTGAATGAATGAATTGTTTAATGGATTGGTGCACAAAATTTAATAAAATCTCAGGGTTTATTTAAAATGTTATCAAAGGGGTGACATTGAAATTGGTTAAATTTACCTTCAAAAATGATTAAGGGTTATCATTGTACCTAAGCTCAATCGTCTATCGTCTAGCTAGGGTTGTAAGTCCGATCAGTTAGAACAAACGTCAGTACCAAGTCAACAGTTAGAAATAACCTCAGAATTTCTCAATATCGCACAGTTGTTACCTGAAGATCACCGTGCCTCAATCCTGTTGGTTGTAAGCAATGTCTCAGTTCTCAGTCCTAATCAAGCCCGTTGTGGGTAGTTGTATTGAGTTTTCATGAGTTAGTTGAGTTAGCTCGAGTCCAATTTTTCAATGTCATATTTTCTTTAGATCGAGTCTACTCTTTTCCTGTTGAGTCGAGTTAGTTTATCGAGTCTATAGAGGTATCTGTCACCCCATCTGAAATTGATCAGACAAAGAAATTTTTTGAATACCTCGAGCACATTAACGAATTAGCTAATAATCTAGCTTCAAGGATATATTTTTCTCCTGAACAAGAAGATAAGAGTCGGTCTCAAGAATGGAAAGGTCATTGACCTCAGAACAGAAATAAATTCCTAAAGAGATTCAAATAGAAACCATCCTATCTCTAGAGGAACACAAGGGGATAATGAATTTTCTCAAAAATTTCAAAAGACTTGTTCGCATGGGCCTATGAGGATATGTTAGGTGCAAGCTTGGGTGTTGTCTGACACAGATTAGATATTGAATTGATAAAATGAGATCAAAGAAGATCTTACAAAATGTATCAATGCTAGACTTCTCAACATGGTAAAGCTCCCAGAATAGATTACCATTATCAGATTAATGAAACAGTTGAAGTGGTATTGATCTCTAATAATGGGTCGTACATCAAAGCTTAGGTTATCACTTTGTGTTCAAAGTTTGAGATTCGACATCACATTGTCTCTCTACCGTCCTCAGATTAATGGAAATGTTGAGGCAGCCAATAAAATATCTCAAAATAATCATTAAGGAAATGCGTTAATCACACCAGGATTAGTTAAAGAAATTACCATTCACACTAGGGGAACATCATACTTCAATATAGTCTTCCAATGCAGCTATTCTCTACTTTCTAGTGTATAATATGGAAGCAATCTTATCAGTTGAAATGTAAATCCTGTATCTCAAGGCCTTCAAGGAAAGTCAATTGTTAGAAGTAGATTGGGTTTGTCAACGGTATGAAGAATTAAGTTTGATTGAAGAAAAATAACTAAGAGTTTTGTATCACATGCAAGTTTATCAAAGAAGAGTTGCCCATGCGTTTGACAAAAAGATCAAGGCCTGTCACTTACAAGTCAGGGATTTAGTACTCAAAGAGAATCGAGCACCTATCTTTGACCCTAGAGGGAAGTTCAAACCAAATTGGGGGGACCTGTTCATCGTCAATGAAATATTATCCGGAAAAAACTGTCAGACTTCAAGATCATGATGAAATCGAATTACCAGAACCAACCAACCTTGACCAGATCAAACGGTACTACATTTAAAGAGGCCATCTTTGATCGAATCAATTTTCCTGCTACCCAATTCAATATCTCCGTTTTCAGCCCCTTGCAGCCTTTTCAAAAAAAAAATGATGTCTTTTTCTTTCTTAGCCCGTTCACCTAACCTAGGGGAGGGAAAAATTTGAACTACGTTTTAGTCTGATCCCAAAAATTTGGGGTACGTAGGCAACCTGAGAAGTTACTTCAGGCCTGACCACATCAAAATAAAAGAATAGATTCCCTGACAAAAAAGAAATCTAAAAGGAAAAAAATATTCAAAAGAAAAAGAAATATCATCCAAAATAGGGAAGAAAATTCAAGAAAAAAATTTAAATGAAATGCCACACAAGGGACATTTGGGTTTTTGAGCCTCAAAATTCCTTTCATTTATACCCAGCCTAAGCTTACCTATAAAAGTCCTCTTAAGTACCGTAGGAAAAGTTAAAGAAGATAGCAAAGCATGATCAGACAGTAACTCTAGAAGTTCAGAGGAGAAGAAAAAAATAAAAAAAAATGATGAAGCCTGCTAAGTTGAAAACCCAAAAAGGGTGACTTAGGCAAAAATTAAGGCAAGCTCGCAAGGTTAAAAATCTAAAAGGACAAATTTGGTAACAATCAGAGCAAGAAAAAAAAGTTTGCTAGATTGAAAACCTGAAAAGGCGATCTAGGCAAAAATTAGAACAAGCTCGATAGATTGAAAACCTGAAAAGGTGATCTAGGCAAAAGTTAAAGCAACAAAGAAAAATAGAAGAAAATCCCAAGGTGAGAGTAGTCCGAGCTAAAACATCAGAAGTACGAATAATCAAGTTCAATACTTAGCTTAAATCTGGCATAGACTCAGAAGCTACAAGTATCATGTCTACAATCGATCTGAAAATTCTTACTTCCCCAAGTGAACCAAGGGAGAAAATGATGAATTCTATGATGAGTCTCAAAAAGAAATATTTTGTTCTCTTGAGCTTGACTCAAAATCTTCAATAAAATTAATCAAAATTAAAAGTTGAATCTTTATTGTACTTGTGGTAATCAAATATTTCAAACCTTCATACAAGGGGCATTTTCTTTTTCCTCTAAATATGTAATTTTCCCCCTTATACCAGGGACATTTTTTAATAATGCGTTCAATTATCTTCAATGCCATGTTTATTGTCAAATTAGGGACATTTTGTTTTGGAGCAATGTTAATCCTAAAAGATAATGGGAATCCCAAACTTAAGGTTATCCTCTTGATAACAGTTTTTCGAAAAACCTTTGAGGTTCAAAAGAAATAAAAACTCAGGTTTTAAATTCATAAAACTTTTGGAAAAAACCTTGAGGTTCAAACAAAAGCACTTCGGATCTCACATTTGACTGTGCCTAGAGATTAACTCATAACCCTCTCACTTAGAATAGGAGATATGGCATTCGTTCATTCCCAGATTCTTTTTCAGATCCATTCATTCTTGGATTCAATATTTCTCTTCTAGATTCATTATCTTCCAGATTTATTCGTTATCCGATTCATTTTAATCAATCTTCTCCAAATTCATTCATTCTTTCCCAAAATTCCTTTATTCCTCTGCCAAATTTGCTCAGATGCCACCGAGGGTTTTCTTGGAATTATGCTCAAATGCCGTCGAGGGTTTTCTCGAAACTATGCTTAGATGCTGCCAAGGGTTTTCTTTGAATTATGCTCAGATGCCACCGAGGGTTTTCTCAGAACTATGCTCAAATGCCACCAAGGGCTTCTTGAAATTATGCTCACATGCCATCGAGGGTTTTCTCGGAACTATGCTCAGATGCCGTCGAGGGTTTTCTCGAAATTATGCTCAGATGTCGCAAAGGGTTTTCTTGGAATTATGCTCAGCTACCGCCAAGGGTATTCTTGAAATTATGCTCAGATGTCGTCGAGGTTTTTCTCGGAACTATGCTCAGATACCGCCAAGGGTTTTCTTGGAATTATGCTTAGATGCCACCGAGATTTTTCTCGGAACTATGCTCAGTTACCGCCGAGGGTTTTCTCGAAATTATGCTCAGATCCTGCCAAGGGTTTTCTTAGAATTATGCTCAAATGCCGCCAAGGGTTTTCTCGGAATTATGCTCAGATGTCGCCAAGGGTTTTCTTGGAATTATGCTCAGTTACCGTCGAGGGTTTTCTCGGAATTATGCTCAGTTACCATCGAGGGTTTTCTCGGAATTATGCTCAGTTACCATCGAGGGTTTTCTCGGAATTATGCTCATATGCCGCTAAGGGTTTTCTTGAAATAATGCTCAGATGCCACCGAGGGTTTTCTCAGAATTATGCTCAAATGCCGGCAAGGATTTTCTTGGAATTATGCTCAGATGCCGCCGAGGGTTTTCTCGGAACTATGCTCAGTTGCCGCCAAGGGTTTTCTTGGAATTATGCCAGATGCCACCAAGGGTTTTCTTGGAATTATGCTCAGATGTCGCCGAGGGTTTTCTTGGAACTATGCTTAGATACCGCCAAGGGTTTTCTTGGAATTATGCTCAGATGCCGCTGAGGGTTTTCTCGGAACTATGCTCAGATGCCGCCAAGGGTTTTCTTGGAATTATGCTCAGATGCTGCCGAGGGCTATCTCGAAACTATGCTCATTTACCACCGAGGGTTTTATCAGAATTATGCTCAGATACCGCCAAGGGTTTTCTTGGAATTATGCTCAGTTACCGCCGATTGTTTTTTCAGAATTATGCTCAAATGTCACCAAGGATTTTCTTGGAATTATGCTCAGATGCCGCCAAGGGTTTTCTTGGAATTATGCTCAGATGCCGCCAATGATTTTCTTGGAATTATGCTCAGTTTATATTCACTTCATGCTCAGATTTGACTCATTTCCAACTCAAACTCTTTGAAAACTATCTTAGATTTTGAGTCCACACACTGCACAGTTGTTACATCAGTCAATGAGAATTTTCTAAAATTCAAGGATCTAACACTGCTAGTGAGAGCTCGCTCTCAAGGACCTGAAAATTTTCTAATTCGAGGAGAGTCTTACCCTCAAGGATCCGAACACCCCGACGAATTACTAAATCAGGCTGCAAAATGAACTGTCACTAGCTTTGGCATTCGGATATCGCACTATCTACCAAAATAGATTTGCTATCTAGTTTGCTTCAACCATCTGTTAAAGAGGGGCATCTGTAGACACCCCATTTTTGCACTCACCTGATTAATCAACTCGTCAATCTGATCGTAATAGTTCCCAATGATGGATGTTTATTCTAATGCTTTATTTTGTTACCAGATATGTTTTGGAAATCCGAATGAGGTATCTCGAATTGACAAAACCTTAGAAACCACGCTACGCTAGGAAAATACAACCCTAGAAACGTAGAAATCATCGTATTGTAGACCAAAAAGAAGCTTCACGATAAAAATCATTAAAAATGATCAAATTACCAAAATACCCCTAACATCAAGACAATCCTAGAGCCTACATTACTCTTAGGAAAACCCATTCAAACACATAAAACAACAAATTGAAATCAAATAAATCATTTCGTCAATTTTCACAAAATTTGACAAAATTATGAAAATACCCCTCATCAAGTTCACGACCATTTCATACAAAAAACTTCATAAATGACAAAAACCAATACTTTCATTGAATTCCTTACGAAAAACTGATTCTAAAACATCCTGGAACATTGAAAAACGACTTAGAACGTAAAAAATCCTCTCCGAGGGTAAAATGGTAATTTCATAATTTTAATAATTAAATTTTTTTTAAATTAATAAATAAATAATTAAATAATGTAAAGTGAAACATTAATAAATTTAATTTTAAAATTTGAACCAAAAAATTAATCAATCAGGCTTTCATGCAAAATTGTTGATGGTTCGCAAGATATTTCTTTAAGGACCCCTCCATTTGGGGGTCCAAAGAATTAAAGATATAATAGGGGGGTTCTCCAAAAATTTAAAGTCAATCAAGCAAGAATAAAGTCAAGATATTAAAGTCAATCAAATAAGACTAAAGTCAAAACCCTAAATCAAAACCCTAATTTAAACTAATCAAGTCAATCTCATAAGACTAAAGTCAAAACCCTAAATCAAAACCCTAATCTAAACTAATCAAGTCAATCTCATAAGACTAAAGTCAAAACCCTAAGTCAAAACCCTAATCTAAACTAATGAAGTCAATCTCTTAAGACTAAAAGTCAAAACCTAAATTAAAACCCTAAAGACTAAGTCAATCTCATGAACCCAAAGTCTAAATCCTAATTGAAACCCTAAAAAGAAACCCTAATCAAACTCTAATTCTCCTCAAAACTTTATAAATAAGAGCCTCCACACCCTATTTTCGTATCAAAGAAAAAACCTAGAAAAAGTAGGTGAAGAATCCTCCAGCACACCACCAAAACCCTAATTTTGAAGTCCCAACTCCTTACCTAATACCCGTACTTCGATTTTAAGCAGAAAAACACCTAGGAACCTCTCAAAAACACCCCAAAAATCCACAACAAATTCTAAGCACCCAGATCCAAGAAGGAGATACCTTACATCGGAGATCAGAAATCAGATCCGAAGATAGAACGAAGTAAGGAAAACGGTAAAGGAGCCGTTTTCACCAGATCTGAGGGAATAACACTTTTGCAGATCGAAGGTAAGATTTTTTTCATTATTTTTTAATCTAGTTTTGTCATTAGCAATTTAGTTTTATTTGGGATAAGTAGAGACCGGCATTGGCTGGGCGGGATTGGTGCCTAACACCTTCCAACCCTATAACATTATCCCCGAATTCAGATTTTCTATAGTAGATTAGTTTATTATCCGTTTTAGAGTCAGTTTGGTTCCTAGACCATAATAACTAGGTGGCGACTCCCAAACTTCAAGGGTTAAAATCGGATCCGCACACCCCACGGATCGAGGTCACTTTCAGTAACCGCCATCTTCTCGATGATCTTCTTGATGTTCTTGTTGGCTGCCTCGACTGCTCGATTCATCTTTGGTCTGTAAGGTACAGAATTATGATGAGTGATTTGGAAATCTTCGCACATCTTGATTATATCTTTGTTCTTGAAGTTCTTGGCATTATCAGTCACTAGTCTGCTGGGAAGCCCATATCTACAGACAATGTTGTTCTTGACAAACTTCAAGACATTACTTTTAGTGACGTTGGCGTATGAAGCAGCTTCTACCCACTTTGTGAAGTAATCGATGGCCACTAAGATGAAGCGATGCCCAGTTACAGTTTTAGGTGAGATTGGCCCGATGACGTCTATTCCCCAGAGCGAAAAAGGCTAAGGCGTAGTCATGTTATTGAATTATGATGGTGGAGCATTGATCTTGTTGGCGTATATTTGGCATAGATGGCATTTGCGAACATGCTGATAGCAGTCACTTTCCATTGTCAACCAATAGTACCCCATCCTCATAATCTTCTTGGCTAACATGTGTCCATTCATGTGGGGCCCACATGCTCTACCATGTACAGTCTCAATTAGTCGTTTTGCTTCTGCTTCTGTCACGCATCGGAGCAAGACCTCGTGGTACGATTTCTTATACAAGATGCCATTACTGACGAAGAATTGTCCTGCCAATTTCTAGATAGTTCTGCGATCATTTGACGTTGCATCTGAGGGACGGGTTCGATCCTCGAGATATGTCCTGATGTCCGAGTACCAAGGCTTTTCTTCGGATTCTTCAACTTCGATGGGTATACAGTAGGCCGGCTCGTCCTAAATTCTAATCTCAATTGGGTCGATAACCAGATCTTCTGAAACACTAATCATGGAAGCAAGTGTAGCTAGTGCATCGGCGAACTGGTTCTTAACTCTTAGCATGTAGGTGAATGAGATCTGGTCAAAACGTGAGCTTAGTTCCTCTAGATACTCGTGGTAAGGGACCAGCCTCTACTCTTGGGTCTTCCATTCTTTAGTCGTCTGATAGACTACTAAGCTTGAATCTCCGAAAACATCGATCTCATCTACCTCGAGATCTAGTGCTACTTTCAATCTTGCTATGCATGCTTCGTATTCAGCCTCATTGTTAAAGTATTGGAACTTCAGCCTGATTGCGATCGGTACATGGGACCCATCTGGTTTAATCAAGACTGCCCCTATTCTGTTTCCTTTCTGATTAGCTTCTCTGTCAAAGTACATTTTCCAGCCTTGTTCTTCGTCATCATCATTGTTTTCAATCTCGACAAATAGTATGGCTTCATCCGGGAAGTTCGTCTTTTGCGGCTCGTAATCAGGCAAAGGGTGGTCGGTGAGGTGGTCAGCGATGGCTTGCCCTTTGATAGCTTTTTGAGTGACATAGGTGATGTCAAACTCAGATAACAACAATTGCTATTTTGCTATGCGGCCTGTTAGTACTGGTTTTCTGAATAGGTACTTCAGGGGGTCCATCCTAACGATGAGTATAGTCGAGTAGCTGAGCAAATAATGACGTAGTCGTTGAGATGCCCAGACTAATGCACAACAAGTCTTTTCGAGTGTCAAATATTTTACTTCGTAATCGATGAATTTCTTGTTGAGATAGTAGATGGCCTGTTCCTTCCGTCCCGATTGATCATGCAGTCCTAGCACACACCCCATAGGTGTTTCTTGTACTGAGATGTACATCAGCAGAGGTCGTCCTAGCGTAGGAGGAACTAGGACTGGTGGATTGAGCAAATATAGCTTGATCTTGTCGAATGCTTCCTGACAGTCTTTGTTCCACTTCTTCGGCGTATCTTTCCTCAGTGGCTTGAATACCGATTCACAGATAGGCGTCAACTGCGCAATAAATCGACTAATGTACTGTATTCTCCCTAAGAAGTCCCGGACGTCTTTTTTTGTTACAGGTGCTTTCATCTCGAGGATATATTTTGTCTTTGCCGGATCTATTTCAATGCCTCTTCTGCTGACGATGAACCCTAATAGCTTGCCCGATATTGCCCCGAACATGCATTTTGTCGGATTTAGCCTCAAGCTGTATCTTCTGAGTCTGTCGAACAACTTCTTCAGATTCACCAGATGGTTTTCTTCAATGCCGGATTTAGTGATTATGTCGTCTACGTAGACCTCCATTTCCTTGTGAATCATATCGTAGAATAATGTGGTCATTGCCGGTTGGTAAGTCACTCCTGCGTTCTTCAACCCGAATGGCATAACTTTATAGTGGAAAGTACCCCATGGTGTGATGAATGCTGTCTTTTCTTGGTTTTCTTTTGTCACTTGTTTCTGGTTATAGCCTGAGAAGCCATCCATGAACGAGAACGAGAACATGCCATGCCCTGCTGTACTATCGACTAGAGTGTCGATGTGTGGAAGTAAAAAATCGTCCTTAGGGCTGGCTTTGTTTAAGTCTCGGTAGTTGACACACATGCGTACCTTTCTATCCTTCTTAGGTACTAGGACGATATTAGCTAGCCATTCTGGGTACGTAGAAACTACAAGAAGTCCTGCTTCGAATTGCTTCATGACCTCATCTTTGACCTTGAGAATCCATTCAGGCTTCAGTCTTCTTAGTTTCTATTTGATTGGCTTACTTCTAGAAGTAATTGGCAACTTGTAAACAACGAGATCTGTACCTAACCCCGGCATATCTCTGGATGACCATGCGAAGACGTCCTGATAGTTCCGTAGGAATTCGACCATATCTTCTTTCTGTTGTAACGTTAACGAAGCTCCTATTTTGACAATTCGTGGGTCCTCTTCGGTACCAAGATTGATTGAGTCTGTATCCTCGATGTTTGGCTGAACACCTCTCTCGTGACATTCTACCAAATCTTTGATTTCTTTGGATGGGTATTCCATTTTGTCCTTAGACTCTTCTTCTATCCCCATGAGGTCGAAGTCGAGTTCAAGATCGAAATCAAACTTGTCCCCTTCAAATTCTGTTTTATCTGAGTACTCATTTGATGAAGACAGATCCTTTGAAAACTCTTTTTTTGGTTTTTGAAAAATATCTATTTTTTTTACAATTTTTAAAGCTTTTTGATTTTTTTGATTTGATTTTTGAGAAATTTTTACCTTTTTTTTATTTTTTGGATACATAAAATAAGAAGAACAATCATGCAAACTTGTTAATAAAGATAGGGAGCCCCCAAAACAGTCTTTACCCGAGGACGAGGGCTCGTTATGATCCTCAAGCAAATTGATGTCGTCTAACGACATTTTTTTTGAGGCCTCAACAGCCTCAAGTGTCAATGGGAATTTCTCCCAGTTGTACAATGTCTCCCCTTCCTTGAGGGAGCGGATAAGAAGAGCAAGTGATTCGTTGGGTGATTTGGATGGTGGTTCGGAGATGACCATGATCTCCGATTGATTGTTGTTAGATTGGGGCATAGTCCCTCTTAAGCTCGACGGGATGACTACTGATGCCCAGTCAATGCCCGTTGAAAAAGGTGAGTCGATCTTTGGTTGGTAGTGATTTCCACTTTTGTGGATTCTTGAGCTGTCTCTAATAGACTTTCGTTGGAATCCCCATTGAATAGAACATCAATGCCTTCTACGAAGGAGGATTGGGGCTCAACAACTGAGTCTTCATGAATGTGTACTGGTTTAAGGTTTACCATTTTTTGTTTTTTTGCCAATGGTGGTTCTGATAAGCTGTCGGGTCTGGCATGTGATCTTGGGAAGTTAACACTAATATGAGGGACTCCGCCCAGATTCCAGATGTTCGATTCACGATTTTTCTTTCTCGCTAGTCGAAGCTCTTTTTTCTTTTCATTCATTTCTACAATATCCCTTTTTTTGGGCCTAAACTCTAGACCAAAATAAGGAGTATGCTTTCTTGCTTCGACCGGTGTAGCTCTTCCTCTTCTTCCTGGTCCCAACCCTTGCTTGGGTTGATAACCTGCCCTTTTCATAACCCGACCAACCATCATATTTGCTTTTGATAGCTTTGCTTTTATCTTTTCTTTTCCCTTCTCGATGTGATTAACAACAGCGAATTGGTAGGAGTGGTACATCGCCTTATCCTTTGTCATCTCAATGTCGATGAACGGTACATCCGGAGCTCTTCCAGTTGGGATAAGATTTTCTACCAATATCGATATCATTCTCTGTCCTATGATAAATTTGACTCTTTGGTGTAATAAAGATGGTACTGCTTCGACAATATGGATCCAAGCTCTGCCCAGTAACAAGTTGAATGTTGTTAATATCTCCATGACTTCAAATGTTACTTCGAAGGTGCGAGGACCTATCGTGATAAGTAAATCCACCTCCCCCAGGGAATCCCTTCTCGAGCTGTAGAAGCGTCGGACGACCTTGTTGTTAGGTTTCACGTGCGACCAATCAGCATTGAGTTTTCGGAAGGTTTCAAGCGGATAGACATTAAGTGCTGAACCATTATCAATCAGCACCCTAACAACCATCATGCCCTTACATATGACCATGATGTTTAACGGCTCGACATGTCCCGTTCCTTCAGGGATAATTTCATTCTCTGTGAAAATAATAGGATTGGTGGCAATGATCTGGCTAACTGTTTGTTCCAACTGTGCTGGTGACGTGGTCGAAGGTACATGTGATTTTCCTAGAACTTTCAACAATGCCTCTTGGTGGTCTTTCGATTTTTTGCATCAGTCCCGAGATAATGATTTAAGCTGGCTGTTTGTTCAATCTGTCCACTATGTTACGCTCACTTTTGAGAACGAGCTTAACAAAGTCTGCAGCTTCTTTGTCTGTAACTTTCACCTTTTCTTCCGTCTTCTTATCTTTGTACAACTTACCCTTCCCCTTTGCTTTCCTTTTTTCTTCATCTGTCCCCTCTTTTGCTGTCTTTTTTGTTTCTTCCCTAATGTTTACCCCATTTTCTGACAAATTTTGACATTTTTCGGCCCTTGTCATATAGTTGATATCAATCACTATTGTTTCCTTCATTGTTTCGACCCCTGCGGTTGTGGTGATAGTGGTCTCATAGCTCCAGGAGATTGCCTGATCGGAGCTATAGGGGAATGGTTTAGGTAAACGTATGATTATGGGAGGTGGATCGGATTTCATATTGAGAATGAGGGGTAGTGGTGATGGTTTGGAGGCAGTGGTAGTAGGA
Source organism: Akebia trifoliata (assembly GCF_017979445.1). Classification (NCBI taxonomy): domain Eukaryota; kingdom Viridiplantae; phylum Streptophyta; class Magnoliopsida; order Ranunculales; family Lardizabalaceae; genus Akebia; species Akebia trifoliata. The sequence continues at coordinate 14,349,988 of NC_141390.1, forward strand.
GGAGTTACGTGAGGAGCTGATGGAGTATATGGAATGACGAGTAGTGGACGTGGAGATGAAGTGTATGGTATGTGAAGGGGGGTCGAGTTGATCCTTGAGAATATGGTGGTGCGTAGGGTATAACAAGGGGAGGTCAGGTCAAATTTTGATGATGTGGTGATCCGTAAGGTATGACTAAGGGTGGTCGAGTAGTCGTATTTTGATGAGTGGGATGGATGGTGAGGTCAGCCAATCTGAGTGGTGGCAGTGAATTTTGGGATGCGTTGGTTGTGTAGTGGTTGACTGTGTTAACCATTGATGCCTCAGATTTCAGGGTTAGGTGGACCCTGATTTTTGTCCCAATAGGTGCTATCAAGTCCAAGGGGTTAAGTTGAGTTTTCTACAGACGAAATTTACCTTGTGCCCACTCCCCTCTCCATTGTGAGTAGGTAGGGGGTTTTGATTGATGTTCTGTTGTTGGGGTGGGTTGACAGGCCCATCTAGGATGAGAGCTTTTTTATCGATCAGGTTCTGTAGTTGATGCTTGAGCTACCAGCATTGGTCTGTAGTGTACCCTGGTGTACCCATGTGGAATTCGTAGAATAAATTGGGGTTGTATCCTGGTCCTTTGGTAGCCTCAGGATTTGGCAGGTGTTTTGCAAGATACTCACCCCTAAGTAAGATTGGAAGTAATTCCGATAATGTCATGGGTAACCTAGTAAATACTTTGTTTACTCTATTAGGTCATGCTTGTTGGTTTTGCCCGTATAGTGGTGCCTGTTGTGCAACTGGTGGAGGGTTTGCCCTGAATTGATTTTGAGGTGGAGGGTTCCATGTTGGCGGTGCTGGTGCCCAGTTGGCGATGCTTGTGGTCTTGGTGCTGGTGAAGGGATGAAGATGGGTCGATTTGGTTGCACGTTATTTACCTAAGTTTCTTCCCTCTTCTTTCCTGGAGGTACTGGCTTTCTTTGAGAATGGATTCCTGTTGTTGCCCTTAAACTCGTGAAATCGAATATCAGACCTGTTCGGATCCCGTCTTCTACCCGATCCGTCACTTGTACCAGGCTCAAGAATGTGCCTGTGGTGTGCCCTACCAGATGAGTATAGAAGGCGTGCCCTAGTGTCGAGATAAACGTAGTGTTCATCTCTTGCTCTGTCATTGCTGCCTTACTTGTGAGGAGGACTCTCGCCATCTCTGTGCATACTCTTTCACCATTTTCCGTTGCTTTCTTATCACTTTGGCCATGTCGTTTCGATCTAGCCCCACATCAGTATTGAACCGGTAATTTTGCCAGAACATTTCGACTAAGTCCTGCCAGTTTTTAATGAGTGAGTGATCCAATCTAGAAAACCATTTTAGTGTCGGTCCCATTAAGTTCCTTTGAAACAATTGTACCAACAACCTGTCATCTTCGCCATACTGACACATGGATCCACAATACAACTTCAGATGTGACAACAGACACCCTACTCCATTATATTTTTCAAACTCCGGACACTTGAACTTGGTTGGTAACTGAGCATTAGGGTAAAAGCATAGATCTTTGAATCAGGTTCCACTCATAGTATTGAGGCCCTTCACCCTCCTCATCTCTTCCTATTGAGATTCGATCTGCTGTGCCAATTTTTCATCTGTTGCGCTTTTGGCTTCCATAGCCCTGTACTCACATTCATCGTCGGGAATGACCACCGGAAGTGGTCGATTCTATGTAATATAGAGCGGAAGCCCCTGGTATTCAGGCACTGCAGGTGGCATTGTGGTTTGTGATCCCTGTGGAGGCTGCTCGGTAACTCTTGATTCGACCCAGATGTGTGTTGCTGTATCATTTGAGCTTGTAGGATGCTGGCATTGGCTAACACAGTACTTACTATCTTTTCTTGCCTCTCAATTACCTTTAATAGTATTGTTATTTGTGTGTCGATACCTGACGCTTCGGTCACTGGAGGTTGCGCTGGTTCAGAAGAACTCATGGTAACGGTAGACGATCTAAGAAAATAGGGAGGCACTTCTGGCTACTTGTATTTCTTTCGCTTGGCCACCTGTGGGTATAGACAACCAAGTGTCATTATTTTATTTACAAAAAGAAAGATGTATGATGTTTTATTAAGTCAGGTAAAGTTGTTTATTATGGGTTTTAGCGAAAAGGTAATTTCTTGACGCGGAGCCGGCATCAACACAGAGTTAGTAAAATGTTTTGCAAAAGAATTACATTAGCACGGAGCTGGCATCAACACGGGGTCGGTAAGATTTTTTTAGGAAAGGTAATTTCAACAGCACGGAGTTGGAAAAATATTTTTAAAAGAAAAACGGTGATTTCATCAGCACGGAGTTGGCATCGACACGGAGTCGACAAAACATTTTGAAAGAAAAATTATCTCAGCACAGAGTTGGCATCGACACGTAGTCGACATCAACGGAGTTGGCATCAGCACGGAGCTGGCATCAACACGGAGTCCGGAAAATATTTTAAAAAAAAGTAATTTCATCAGCACGGAGCTGGCATCGACACGGAGTCGGGAAAATATTTTGAAAAAGTAATTTCATCAGCACGGAGCTGGTATCGACACAGAGTCGACAAAATATTTTAAAAAAGTAATTTCATCAGCACGGAGCTGGCATCGACATGGAGTCGAAAAAATATTTTGAAAAAGTAATTTCTGAGATAAATCGAGTTGGAACAACCCGTGTTTTTGGTAGCCTCCAATTCAATTCTTTGAAATCACCGTCGGCCAAGCAGATCTCCAAGGAAAAGGCGACGCACAATGGCACTCTTAAATCACCTTGTTCCCTGAATAGACGTAGTCTTTCCCCCTTGTATCAACAGGGTAAGATCTTTTTAAGCACCGACTTTGATCAAGACTGCAATTGGTACTTTTTGAAATCTGGGTTTTTTTGTTTTTTTTGTTTTTTTTATTTTTGAAAGTTGAATGCATTTGAGTCGATTGATCGGTTCTTATCTTTGTTAGATCATGAACTTGGTTTGCAATTTGATATGGATCTGGTCGGTAGTTGATCTGGGTCTTAGACCCAGACGAAACAGATCTGGGTTGTGGGTCTCGTTGAATCGGATCTGGGTCTTGGACCTAGGTCGTGGACCCAATTGGAAATGGATCTGGGTCGTAACCTAGTTGAGAATGAATCTGGATCGTAACCCAGTTGAGAATGGATCTGGGTCGTAAGCCTAGTTGGATTGGATCTGCGTCGTAATCCAGTTGGAAATGGATATAGGTCGTAACCTAGTTGAGAATGGATCTAGGTCGTAAACCTAGTTGGATTAGATCTAGGTCATAACCCAGTTGGAAATGGATCTGGGTCGTGGACTTAGTTGGAATGGATCTGGGTCCTGGACCCAATTGGTAATGGATCTGGGTCGTAACCCATTCGAGAATGGATCTGGGTCGTGGACCCAGTTGGAAATGGATCTGGATCATGGACCCAGTTGGTAATGGATCTGGGTTGTAACCCAGTCGAGAATGGATCTGGGTCGTGGACCCA